>NC_048220.1:107932267-107934671 GCF_002007445.2 Ailuropoda melanoleuca | reverse complement strand
TCCTAGTTCTTATGTTCCATAGATGAGAGAAATCATATGATAATTGTCTTTCTCTGCTTGACTTATTTCACTTAGCATTATCTCCTCCAGTGCCGTCCATGTTGCAGCAAATGTTGAGAATTCGTTCTTTCTGATAGCTGAGTAATATTCCATTGTATATATGGGCCACACTTTCTTAATCCAGTCATTTGTCGAAGGGCATCTCGGCTCCTTCCACGATTTAGCTTTTGTTGACAATGCTGCTATGAACATTGGGGTGCATATGGCCCTTCTCTTCACTACGTCTGTATCTTTAGGGTAAATACCCAGTAGTGCAATGGCTGGGTCATAGGGTAGTTCAATTTTTAACTTTTTAAGGGACCTCCACACTGTTTTCCAGAGTGGCTGTACCAACTTGCATTCCCACCAACAATGTAGGAGGGATCCCCTTTCTCCACATCCTCTCCAACAATTGTTGTTTCTTGCCTTGTCTATCTTTGCCATTCTAACTGGCGTAAGGTGGTACCTTAGTGTGGTTTTGATTTGAATTTCCCTGATGGCTAATGATTTTGAACATTTTTTCATGTCTGTTAGCCACATTTGTATGTCTTCATTGGAAAAGTGTCTGTTCATATCTTCTGCCCATTTTATGATTTGTTTATTTGTTTCTCGTGTATTGAGTTTGAGAAGTTCTTTGTAGATCTTGGATACCAGTCCTTTATCTGTGGTGTCCTTTGCAAATATATTCCCTCCCACTCCGTGGGTGCCTCTTAGTTTTTTTGACTGTTTCCTTGGCTGTGCAGAAGTTTTTATCTTGATGAAGTCCCACAAGTTCCATTTTATCTTTTATTTCTCTTGNACCTTTGGAGATGTGTCATGAAAAAGGTTGCTTTGGCCGATGTTATAGAGGTTGCAGCCTATGTTCTCCTCTAGGATTTTGATGGATTCCTGTCTCACATCGAGGTCTTTCATCCATTTGGAGTTTATCTTTGTGTATGGTGTGAGAGAGTGGTCAAGTTTCATTCTTTTGCATGTAGCTGTCCAATTTTCCCAGCACCATTTATTGAAGAGACTGTCTTTTTTCCACCGGATGTTTTTTCCTGCTTTATCAAAGATTAGTTGCCCAAAGAGCCAAGGGTCCATTTCTGGGTTCTCTATTCTGTTCCATTGGTCTATGTGTCTGTTTTTGTGCCAGTACCATGCTGTCTTTGTGATCACAGCTTTGTAGTACAGCTCGAAACCCAGCATTGTGATGCCCCCAGCTTTCTTTTTCCTTTTCAACAGTTCCTTGGCGATTCGGGACCGTTTCTGGTTCCATACAAATTTAAGGACTATTTGTTCCAGTTCTTTGAAAAATGTCCTTGGTATTTTGATNCCTCGGTATTTTGATCGGGATAGCATTGAAAGTGTAGATTGCTCTGGGTAGTATGGACATTTTAACTATGTTAATTCTTCCAATCCATGAGCATGGAATATTTTTCCATCTTTTTATGTCTTCCTCAATATCTTTCAAAAGTGATCTATAGTTTCTAGCATATAGGTCCTTTACGTCTCTGGTTAAGTTAATTCCAAGGTAACGCATGGTTTTTGGTGTTATTGTAAATGGGATGGATTCCCTAATTTCTCTTTCTTCAGTCTCGTTATTCGTGTATAGAAATGCAACTGATTTCTGGGCATTGATTTTGTATCCTGCCACCTTACTGAATTGTTCTATAACTTCTAATAGTTTGGGAGTGGATTCCTTTGGGTTTTCCATACAGAGTATCATGTCATCTGCGAAGAGAGACATTTTGACTTCCTCTTTGCCGATTTGGATACCTTTTACCCCTTTTTGTTGTCTGATTGCTGTTGCAAGGACTTCTAGTACTATGTTGAGCAATAGTGGTGAGACTGGGCATCCTTGTCGTGTTCCTGATCTTAAGGAAAAGGCTTCCAGCTTTTCCCCATTGAGAATGATATTTGCAGTAGGCTTTTCATAGATGGCTTTTATGAGATTGAGAAATGTACCCTCTATTCCTACACTCTGAAGGGTTTTAATCAGGAAAGGATGCTGTATTTTGTCAAATGCTTTTTCTGCATCAATTGAGAGGATCATATGGTTCTTGAGTCTTTTCTTGTTGATATGATGTATCACATTGATTGATTTGCGAGTGTTGAACCATGCTTGCATCCCAGGTATGAATCCCACTTGGTCATGATGGATAATCCTNATCTAAGACCCCAATCAATTTGAGAATGTTGAACCACCCTTGCCTCCCAGGGATGAATCCCACTTGGTCATGACGGATAATCCTTTTATGCACTATTGGATTCTATTAGCCAGGATCTTGTTGAGGATTTTGGCGTCCATATTCATTAGGGAAATCGGTCTTTAATTCTCCTTTTTGATGGGGTCTTTGCCTGGTTTGGGGATCAAGGTAATATT
>NC_048220.1:107860671-107931683 GCF_002007445.2 Ailuropoda melanoleuca | reverse complement strand
GTTGTGACTTGCTGCTCTGTATCACTCTTGGGGCCTTTTTACCTTTATAGAGCCCCCCTTAATATCTCCTGTAGGGCTGGTTTCGTGGTTACGAAATTGGTTAATGATTGGCGATTTTGGAACGTCTTTATTTCTCCATCAATTCTGAATGACAGCTTTGCTGGATAAAGGATCCTTGGCTGCATGTTTTTCTCTGAAAGAGCTTTAAAAATGCCCCCCCAAGCCTTTCTCTCATTCCAGGTCGTGTAGACAGGTCTGACGTTAATTCTGATACCTTTGCTTTGGTACGTGAGAAGTTTCTTTGCCCTGGCCGCTTTCAATACTGTATCCTTGGATCTAATATTTGCGAATTGCACTATGACATGACGTGGCGTAGGTTTGTCCTGGTTGAGCTTGGATGGGGTCCTCTCTGCCTCTTGGACACGAATGCTTGTTTCCCTTGCTAGATTAGGGAAGTTTTCAGCTACAATTTGTTCAAATATCTCTTCTAGACCTCTGTTTTTCTCCACCCCTTCAGGGATGCCGATGATTCTGACATTGGATCGTTTCATAGAGTCAGTAATCTCCCGTAATCTACATTCGTGGGCGTGGATTTTTTTAAGACCAGCTTCTANATAGGTTTGCCGTGGTTGAGCTTGGGAGGGGTCCTCTCTGCCTCTTGGACATGAATGTTTGTTTCTCTTGCTAGATTAGGGAAGTTTTCAGCTACAATTTGTTCAAATATCTCTTCTAGACCTCTGTTTTTCTCCACCCCTTCAGGGATGCCGATGATTCTGACATTGGATCGTTTCATAGAGTCAGTAATCTCCCGTAATCTACATTCGTGGGCGTGGATTTTTTTAAGACCAGCTTCTATTTTCGTTTTTTCTTCTACTAACCCATCCTCCAATTCGCTAACGCGTTCCTCTGCCTCGGTGACCCTGGCCGTCAGAGCCTCTAGTTTTGACTGCATTTGGCTCATAGAATTTTTAATTTCTGCCAGATTCGCTCTCTTTTCTGCCCTTAGAGATTCTAAATTCTCATTTTTATTTTCATTAATACTTTTTTCAAGTCTATACATCATCTTGGCCATTGTTACTCTGAATTCCATTTCTGATAATTTGGTTATATCCATATCCATTAGTTCTGTGGCAGAGGCCACAGACTCATTGTCTTTTCTTTGCTGGGGGGGACTTCTCTTTCTCGTCATTCTGATGAGGAGAGGGTGCGGGGTTGTCCAGAGCCCAAATTATTGACTGGGACCCAGGTCGTGCACCCTTGTTTTATAGGTATCTTAGGGATGTGGGCTTCTTGATTTTTCAGCCTGCCTTCTGGGGGAGGGGCCTGCCACGCCGATACTCAAAAACCCTGTTTGGGTAGAGTCTCTGTGTCCCTTGCGAGGGGGGATGGGGCCACAGACTCATTGTCTTTTCTTTGCTGGGGGGGACTTCTCTTTCTCGTCATTCTGATGAGGAGAGGGTGCGGGGTTGTCCAGAGCCCAAATTATTGACTGGGACCCAGGTCGTGCACCCTTGTTTTATAGGTATCTTAGGGATGTGGGCTTCTTGATTTTTCAGCCTGCCTTCTGGGGGAGGGGCCTGCCACGCCGATACTCAGGAAACCCTGTTTTGGTAGAGCCTCCCTGTCCCCTGTGAGGGGGGATGGGGGAGGGCACACTGTGAGCCGGTATTTCCAGGCTTTTGTTCTCTGGCTGTTTTCCCTGGTGGTCTGCTGTGCCTCTTCTGAGAGTCAGAGCAGCAGCGGCCGAATCTCAGCCTCTGTCTCAGAACAGAGGGATCGCGGACCGTTCTCCACTGATGTTCTGGCCACTTTAACTATGTTTCTGTTGGTGCTGCTCGACCCTGCAGCGTCCTGGGATGTGTGCCCCACACCCGGTGTCCCAGCCCTCACTTCCAGGGCCAACGCCTCTCTGTCCTTTGTGTTTCTAATGCAGCCAGCCGCCAGCTGCCCCGCGTGCACTCCCGGAGCTCCTGGTCTCAGCCTGGATCCAGTGAGCACGCCAGAGGTCCGGAGTTCCGTGAGATGCCTGGTGGCGCGCTCCCGGCTCACGGTCTCAGTCTGCTTTCTTGTGGGTTCCGTCCGCGAGTCCGCCCGCTCCCCCATGCAGGTGGCTACCGCTTCCCGGTGACCAAACGCGGTGGCTCCCTCCCCCTTCCGTTTATCTTCCGATATCTGTGCGCGGTTTCACGGCTCCCTGCTTCGTACCTCAATACTCAGTGCTGGAGATGTTCATTTGTAGAGATCCAGATGTATCTTCCTGTGTCTCAGACTGATTCCGTGGATGTTTAGGCTGGTCTGGTACCTATCCAACTCGACTCAGGGGACCGGCTGAAAAAGGGGTCCCCTACTCCTCCGCTATCTTAACTCCTATTCTTGTTTGTTCTAGGATGCAGTTGTATACTCTCTGCCAGTGATCTGTTGAATGAATGACAATGAATCCAAAAATGTCCAGCATCTCAGCTGACCCCTAATCCTTGCTTCATCTGCCCTCTGGGCAACATTTCAACATTTGCCATTACTGCTTTTGTTTTCTAACTTAGCAGGACTCAGCATCCCCCTTCTGCACCTGCTCCCAGCCTCCCCTTGACCCCACTGGCTAGTGTTCTAACTTGAAAGAGATGCTGCGTGGAGATGGAAGGGGAAGGGCACAGTCGGTATCTGGTCTGGACTCTCTGCCTTGAGCCCCATGAGCTCCCCTCCTTCTTTCTTATGTTCATGTCTCTGATTCTTCCCAAATTGTCTGGACTCAGGTCTGGCTTTCCTCACCTACCACGCACTCCTCAACACATTCCAATCTGGAGTCACACACACACACACACACACACACTCCAACAAAGCAACAGGAGCCCAAACCACCATAGGCTCTGTGACCAGTCAGCAGACCCAGGACCTTCTTAGTCAACACTAGACCATCGGAGGAGTTGGCCACACCTTGCCTCTCAGAATATTCTCCTTCCTTGGCTTCTATGACCCAAGTTTCTTGTGTTTCCCCCCTGCTTCTTCTCTGTCTCCTCTGCAGTTTTGGCCTTTCTTACCCAACCCTTAGTTTCTCTCCTAGGATATCCCGCTCATGCCCAAGGCTTCAAATACCACCCACAGGCACATGCACCACAAGCACTTTCCTGCCTCTTTATGCCTTGAGCATATCTCACTTCTAAGTCTCTGGTCAAGTGTCACACTATCTGAGAAACTCCCCTGACCATTAGAACTAAAAGAGCTCCACACCCTTTCTCACCCTCTCACCCACTTACCCTGCTGTAATTTTCTTCTTAGCACATGGTACCACCCAAGAAATTCTATATTTGTTTATTATCTACTCACCCCTACTGGTGAGTAAGCTCTGTGAGATTTTGTGGCAGGTATTTTCTAGGCACTAGAGACAGAGCAGTGAATAAAACATACTAAGGTCTTAGTGAATATTTGATAAAAGGTGTGGGTGGAATTTAGATTTCTAGCTACAATTCCCCTCCGAGCTCCAGAGTGATACAATCAACTGCTGCCTGGAAAGGTCCTCTGGTTGTCCCAAAGGCATCTCAGACTCAGTCTTTCTGGACCAGGGCTGTCCACTAGAACTTTCTATGAGGATGGAAATACGTATCTCTGCATGGTCCAATATGGTCGTCAACAGCCACACGTGACTATGGAACTCTTGAGATGTGGCACTTGCACTGGAGGAGCTGAAGTTCTAATTCTCTTTAAATTAAATTAAGTTTAATTTAAAGAGCCACAGGTGGCCTATGTGTGGGGCAGTGTGGTTCTGGACTAAGCTGATGATCCTCCTCCCAAAACCTGGTCCAGAAGCCTCTATCTTGTCAATGGCACCATCATCCACCAGCATAAGAAAGCAGAAAGGCAAAAGTCATTCTTGACTAGCTCCCTTCCCTATACCAGCCAGAGCCGATCCTTCATGAAGTCTTATTTATTTTGCTTCCTAGATTATATTTTTTAATCTGTCCATTATTTTCCATCACTACTGCCCCCTGAGAGGAAAATACATAATCTCTTACTGTGACTATTTCATTTCTTATTTTGAGTAAAGCCTCTGATTTGCCCAACCCACCTTCCCTTTCTCCAATCCATTCTCCATATTCTCCAAGAGTGACCCCAAATGCATGCAGTGTACCCTGATCACATTACCACCACCTCTCTCCTCCCCTGCTGCTTTGGATGGCCTACAAATTCCTTCAATGGCTTGAGTCTTACCCATCTTTCCAGAAGGGTTTGTTCTTTCTGGGCTCCAGCTGCAATGGCCTTATTTCCATCCTGCATTTGGGCCATTTTCCTTCCCACTATAGTGTCAGTCTTCCCTAACCACTAGACAAGGTCGAACCCCTATGACACGCTCCCATAACACCAGGTACCACTCCTCAGCCCTTTTATACTCATTTAGTCATTAATTATGTCCATCTTTCCCACTGGAAAGTGAGTCTCCTAGAGCAGAGACCTCATGTTTTGTTGACCACTTAGTAGTATCTGTCTAATTGTAGAAGCTCCATGAACTTTGATGTGTAAATGTGTAGCTAGACATTCTTTTGAGATAATATAAGTTCTCTGTTAGTATATATTTTCCTGATGCCCCATTGAGTCAATGAAAGTGAATGCAGAACAAAAGAGTCAACTAATTGTGTTTCTCAGTGAATGTTTTAAACTCTTAGCAAACACACGTGTTAAAGGTGCTTGAAAAGACAGACACTTTCTGAATCTGAAGATTCAGAATTTTCCTTGATTACCAAGGCCCATGTTCTGGTTACTATGGCTGCATAACAAAATATCCCAAACTTAATGGCATTAAATGATAATTATTTTATTATGTTCATGGGTACTCTTATGGACTGAATTGTGTCCTCTTCAAAATTCATATGCTGAAGTTCTTATTCTCGGTATGTCAGAATGTGACCATATTTAGAGACAGAGTCTTTACAGAGGTAATTAAGTTAAAATGAGATCACTAGGGTGGGCCCTAATCCAATAGGATAGTGTCCTTATAAGAAGAGGGAATTTTGAACACAGACGTGTATGGAGTGAAGACTTAGGGAGAAGATAGCCATCTATAAGCCAGAGAGCAAGGCCTGGAATATATCCTTCCCTCATGACCCTCAGAAGAAACCAACCCTGCTGACACCTTGATCTCAGATAACATCTGGAGGTTTCTACCTCCAGAACTGTGAAGAAATACATCCCTTTTGCTCAAGGCACTCAATCAGTGGTACTTTGTCTTAGGAAGACTTGAAGACCAGAGCACCTACACAAAACTGTCCATGTGGCTTGGCTCCAGGAACTCAGGCTTCTAACAGGGCAGCTCAGGGCCTCAAGCCCATGTGTGTTCTTCATTGAACAAGGCAGAATTTGTATCACCTTTTATGACTTAGGTTGAGAAATTATCCAATGTCACTGTACTCTATCAACAAAGCACATCCCTACCTTACTCAGGTTCAAAGAGGGGAGAGTTAGACTCCACCTGTTGATGAGGGATGAAGACCATATAGAAGAGGAGCATGTGAAATGAGAACTATTGGTGCCACCATTTTGGAAAATTAACTCTGTCACTGCCCAGAATCTGAGGGAAGACCATGAGGCATAAAACAATAGATTGAAAGAGACTAGACAGCAAGTTTTCTGTCTTTCTGAGGGAGAACTTTTTCACTGAGTCCGGGAGGAGAGGTAGAGAGGTAGCTCTGCCTGTGACTCCCTGAGAAAGGTGGTGAGAATCCTCGTCTCTTCTGAGGTAATAGCCTGGCAGTGAAGTGAGAGAAAGAGACCAAGGGCAGGAGGATGCCAGGGCAGAGGGGACCTGCGCCTTGCTGCTGATCGTATAGAGAAGCTCTGACCACGTGGTACCTGAGTGGTAGAATGAGAAAGGCTTAATGAGGTATCAGGAATGTGGGCCAAGGGCAGCCATAGGCAATCCCTCCCACCCCACATGGAGATCACAGACGGTTTTCTCAGGAAGTGTTTCCTGGGGTCAAGGCGTGGCTTTACCCCAGTAGAACCAGAGACCTTAGCAATGGTGGGCCAGCTCCTTGATAATTCTGAGATTTTAGTGCCCCTAACTATGAGTTTTACAGAGATAACGCTATTCAGAGGTTTGCTCTGTTATTCTTAAACTCAAATCTGATTTATTAAGGTTATAAATTTAAAAACCTGGCTTTACCCATAGTTTTTAAGTACGGCTTGTAAATAAAGTTTACTAGTCTTGCAAATATTATTTGGGCAATTGCTTTTTAGGTAACTGCCAAGTTACCCTGATTGGGCAATTGCTTCGCTTAATATTTGGTTTCATTTACAAATATTCAAAAAATTCAAATATCTCCAGTGACGTTTATATTTTAATATGTTTAGTTCCACTTTATTTCCACTTCAAGTTTTTTAACTTCCCAAGAGAAATTGAGAAATTTATAGGAATTACTTAAACTTCAGTATGGTGAGTCAAAGTTGGGTCTTAACTGTTCTAGGTGTATATGGAACAGTAAGATTTTTACTTAAAAATAACATGCTAAAATCAATTACTTAATTATACATTCCAAATTGGAGTTATAAGGCTGACCTGTTATTATAATAGGCCTAGTTCTCTTAAACATGAGAAGCACATGGAATAGAAAATATTTTCAAATACCTTAATGTAAAACATCAACAGTATTGCTCGGAGCCCTTGAACAGTTTTATATGTAATTCCCAATCTTCCTGGTTCCACTGACGAAACGGCTCTTTCTCACCAACCCTATTTAGGGTTTGCTTTCTCAGCTTGTGTGTGGTACCTCAGACCAAACCAGGGCCCGGATGACCTGGCCAGCAGCGTGAGCCCCCGGCGGGATGTAGTCAGCTCTGCTTATACTTGCTATGTAGTGGACATCATAACTTCGAGGAGATGATCTCTATCCTGTTAAGGTCAAGTTATAAATACCCTAATTCTTCCATCTGCCCAAAGAGATTGAGATTCTTACTCAGGATTATCACTTGACTGAAGTCCCTGAAAAAAAGACGCTTAGGTCTCTAAAGAAGCAAAGAAATGAAAAACCCAAAAAGGAACTAGCGTTCTCTTGTATCTAGACGTTCTTTAGCCTTAAGATTATACAAATGACACAAGCGCCAGGTGCAATCACCAGGAAATAAAGCCAGTTTCGCACACTTACCTCTAAGGAAGATGTCTAGGTCACATTCCTCACCCTTCCCGGGCCTCACTCTCCACATCTGTGAAGTGGAATGTTCTCTAGACCAGGGCTTCTCCACTGTTGTGTTTACTGTAACCTGGGAATCCTATTGAAATGTAGATTCTTTTCAGTGCGGAGGGAGAAGTCAGAGTCTGAGATTTCATTTCCAATAAGTTCCCGGTTGTCCTTAAGCTGCTGGCCCGCTGACTACACTTTGAATAGCAAAAGAATGGAGAAAATTCTAAGGCTTGCTATTTTATGGTTACAAATTATCCAGGGAGAGCAATCACCTGTCTCCTGCTAGGGACCAGCCTTGTAAAACCAGAGACGGCTCTTAGGTTAAGCTTCACATCTCAGAGTGGAAAAGGAGAAAATGTCTTATTTTTGGAGAATAATCCACCTTTCCCTTCTTCCTTGGCCTCCCACCTGCCCCCCCAACCCTAATCCCGCCATTTTTGCTTTCTTATCAGTTGCATGAAATCTCCGGCAAAAAGAAAAAAAAAAAGAAAATGCTCCCAGAACCAAAGCTGAATGCATAAAAAGACCTTAAGAAACATGTTTTGGGGAGGGCAAAAATATCTTTTTTGATAAACTTTAAATGAGTGATTATAGAGGATGGGTATGGGCACTTTTGAGTATTTTAGGGAAAACTGGGAAAATGATGAAATCATAATGACACATGACATTAAACACTGAGACCACATATCCTGTTGACCAGTTCAGAAAATATGCTTTGACCCACAATATTTAAAATACAGATCCTTTCAGAAAATCTGCGGCAAAAGGTCCCTGCAAAGTTACTTTGATGGAAGTTGTCACCCCACTTCCCCTGGGGGTGGAATATATGTACTGTGTACACGCACACGTACACATATATTCACGCACATGCATACACACTCATCCTATACGCCATACACACTCATGTTTTAAACTGGCAAGGCACTAAAAAAATAAACTAGCAAGGAATTAACTAAACGAAACTAAAATTAAATAAATAAACTGGCAAGGAACTAAAAAGAATGACCAAGGAATGTCCTTTAATAGAAGCTTCACTTCCTTCCTCACAAAATTATTGTCTCTCTTCAGTTCCCCTCCTTCTGACCACCCCAAGTGAGCCTGTGTGCTGCGCTGTGCCCCAGGCTTCTCTCAAGAAACCTCTTCTGCTTGGTGTTCCCCGTCAGACTCAGAGGCCCAGCCCCAGGGCTGCCAGCATGCCTCGGGTCCCTCCATGTCCCTCCGCAGTGGTGCAGCAGGAAAAGGCAGGCAGGGGAGCTGTACCTCTCCCACAGAACATTCTGTGGGCCACGGAGCTGGGGCTTGGTGTTTGGGCTGCTGGGCAAGGGGTGCCTTGTGGGGATAAACCTGTCTCAAGATCTGGTTAATGCAAACACGGATCCATGTAGGTCACCTGCTATTTGGATCTTGCATGAACCCCTATGTAGAGATTACAAACACACCCACCCAGTTTAGTGAAAGAGCAGAGCACCCACACCAGGACTTCCCATGTGGCTTGGCGCAGGCAGAATGCTATAGTGGGTCCCAATAGCTCACATTCACTAAGGACGTCCCACGTACAAGGTCATACACTTGAAGGAGCATGCTCATAGATGAACTTCTTGAATCTTCACAATAACTCTGTGAGGTAGGCAAAATTATTAATTTCCAGAGGTTTGTTCTCCAAAAGGAATAAAGACTAGAAGGATAAAGGTTAAATAATTTGCCCAAAGTTGCTTCTAACATGTTAGACTAAAATCAAACAAACCGACCAACCTAGGAGAGCGCCTTAGCACTTGGTAGGGGTCAGGAAACTGTTAACCGTTATTGTTAAATGTTCATCTATACCGTCAATCAGCCTAGTAGTAATGATTCTGTGAAGAAAGTATTGTCACCGTCACTTCCATGTGAAGAAAACAAGGTTCTGTGAAGGCTTATCATACACCCGCCCCATCACGTGCTCCTACAGTGGCCAGCTCTTTGAGCCACATCCCAGCGCTCCTTCACGGTTCAGGCTGCCCATCTGTGAGGCGAACCTCGTGGCCGCTGTTGCAGGCTGGTCTTCCTCCCGGTCAGATATGGACAGGCTGACATCCCAATTACATTCCATTTATTCTCCCTGGAGCTATTCCCAAACCTCAAAAGATTTTTCAGAGAAGAGAAGACTTGGGTTTCTAGCCACAGCAAGCTGTAGATATTTCCTTAACTTTGATTCTAATATGGACTTAAATCTGGAACACTTGCCAGATTTTCTTGATTATTGGTCTTAACTTTTACTTTTTATTTTCTTGGGATAGGGCAAATATGCTTACCTAGCTCTAATCATAGCAGAGTTGAAATAACCTTCTGCCTTGAAGCATTTTAACCATGGCCGACCCTCCACCACCTCGCTTTCATTCTCTACAGTAAAGTAAGATAACTCACAATGCTCACACGGGCTTAGCCCTTCTGGCCATATCAACCTTTCTCATCTACTGGGTTCTGGGATCTCTCGATATAAAATCTCTAGAATTTCTGTTTGCAGAGCAAGTGAAATGTCGCTGGCATATTTTAAGGTTTACCCTGAGCAGGGAGAAAACAAGTCCCTAGTCTGAATTCACACCAGGAACATTCTATATTGGTCCTGACAGCAGGCCTGCTGGACTATACAGAATTGAGTGTTATCCTCTGACTTCTGTTGTCTTGGACAAGAGATCTACCTTCTCTGGGTATCGACTTCATTCACGAAACCTACTCAGGTGACAATGGTGCCAAGCGAACTGGACCCGAATGTTGGCCTTGAGCGCAGCTGTAGAAGGACGTTGAAGTAGATGATGGCGGAAGTTGCTTTCAGATCTGCTGATAAGTGGCAGATTCTGTGAGCGGGATAGGTTGGTAGGGTTCTTTCTCTCCGTCATGTAGGTTCCCCTGGGATGTGGTCTTGCTCTGTCACGGAACTGGGAGTCGTAGCGGGAAACAGCAGTGATTAGTTTGGGGGTGTTCTCATCTGCCTTCAGTAGTCTCTTCCGGCTTTGAACCTCACCCTACTCTGACCACCTTCTGTGCTCTCCTTGACTTGCTGCTGAACGTCTCCATTGCAAAAGCAAAGGTCAAGACACGGCTGACCCAAAGCAGTTTGAAGAAACAGGCAAGATGTCAGCTCCTTGTTCTTTGGCTGGCACATCCCCCTAGGCTGAGCTACTCCGGACCACATCAGTGTTTATTAAAGTGTTCATGTATTTCTCCAGGGGTGCAGGCGCCGGCAGGACATCTGAAGCCGGGTGCAGACCGAGTGCTGCCTGCCACCGCATCTGCTTCACATTATGCTCTGCAGAAGACAAAAATACAGCCCTCGGAGTCTGAAAATACTTCTTAGTTGTTAGCCAAAAATGCATGTATTCTTGGATTCATAAATATGCAGGCCATGTGAAATATGTGGGGGGCATGCACTCTCATAAAAGAAAATTGACCAAAGAAAGAGAAGAAAAAGTTAAACTTGAAAATCCTTTATTGAAATTAAAAGGAGAAGGTGGAAATGATAAAGCTTGGGGTATGACTGGGAAGCCAAACTGGAATGCTTTGCACCCAGGGAAAAGACCATCTGTAAGGACTAGGCTGCCCTCTGCTCTCCAGTCCCTCCTCAGGAAGGCCCCAAGCCCTGGGCCAGGCTCCCCACACTCACCACTTTGGGGGGCCTAGGAAGACTAGAGGCAAGGACCCATCCCAACCCCAAATCTCAGCATTTTGGTCTGTGCATTGCTTCTCAAAGCTCCTGGGATTTGGAACCAGTTTCCCCCCCCCAATCCATGGGGAATTGATATTTTTACAAAATACAATAAGAACAAATTAATAAAAATGAAATTAAGAAGACATATAAAATGAGCCCCTATTCCTTTATTACTATATTCAACAGACATAAAATTACATTTCAAAATTATTTTTAAAAAGAAAAGAACTAGGGGCACGTGAGGGGCTGTCGGTTAAGTGTCTGACTCTTGATTTTGGCTCAGGTCATGATCTTAGGGTCATGAGTTTGAGCCTCGCGTGGGTCTCCATGCTCATCGGGGAGTCTGCTTGAGATTCTCTCCCTCTGCCCCTCCCACGGCTCTTGCTCTCTCTCTTTCTCTAAAATAAATAAAATAAATCTTTTTTTAAAAAAAGAAAAGAACTAGTATAAAAAGTTTCTAGGGGCGCCTGGGTGGCACAGCGGTTAAGTGTCTGCCTTCGGCTCAGGGCGTGATCCCAGCGTTATGGGATCGAGCCCCACATCAGGCTCTTCTGCTGTGAGCCTGCTTCTTCCTCTCCCACTCCCCCTGCTTGTGTTCCCTTTCTCGCTGGCTGTCTCTATCTCTGTAGAATAAATTAAAAAAATCTTAAAAAAAAAAAATTTTCTGAACACACAGTCACAAGATCTGGAGTTATTTGACATGAATCAGTCAGAACTGGGTGCGACATTTTGAGCAGTACTGGTAATCAAAGACTGTAGATCTGAGAGGTTTGCAGCCCAGCCCAGCTGTCCCAGGTGGTAAAGGTGTATGTACTCTTGGGCATTAATAACCATTCTGAGCCTCTCATGCTGCATCTGCAAAGTAGGACGATACCGTCTTATAAGGACAAGGAATGATAGAGGTAAAGTGCCTGGAAGGCTGGTGTTTAATAAATGTTACCCAGGGTGCCTGGGTGACTCAGTTGGTTAAGTATCTGACACTTGGTTTGAGCTCAGGTCTTGATCTCAGGGTCATGAGTTCAAGCCCCACAAAAAAATTCAAGGAGTGCCTGGGTGGCTCAGTTGGTTGAGTGAACAACTCTTGGTTTTGGCTCAGGTCATGATCTCATGGGTTGTGGGATCAAGCGCCACATGGGGCTCCATGATCAGTGGGCTTCTGCTTGAGATTCTCTCTCTCCTGCTGCTCACACACACTCTCTCTAAAATAAATAATCAAGAAATTAAAAAATAAATAAATAAATGCTACCAGGACCTAATATTTCCATTACCATCTGGGTGAGTTTCCTATTGCTGCTGGTAATATATCCCCACAAATTTAGTGGCTTAACACAGATATATTGTCTTACAGTTTAAGAGGTCAGAAGTCTGAAATGGGTTTCACTGGGCTAAATTCAAGGTGTCTGTAGGGCTCTGTTTATCCTGGAGGCTCTAAGGGAGAATCCATTTTTTGTTTTATCTACCTTCTAGGGGCTGCCTGCGTTCCTTGGCTCATGGCCCCTCCACCATCTTCAAAGCGAGCAGTGTAGCATTTCAGGTCTCTCTCTGACTCTGATCTCTTCAGCCTCTTTCTTCCACTTTAAAGGACCTTTGTCATTACAGTAGGCCTGCCTGGATAATCCAGGATACTCCCCTTATTTTAAGGTCAGCTGAGGAGTAAACTTAACTCTAGCTGCATCTTTAATTCTCCCTTGCCGGGTAACATCCATATTCCTGTTCCTATCGAACATATTCAAATTCCTGGGGATTAGAATGGTGACATCTTTGGGGGGCATTTTCTGCATCCCCCACCATCTAATGTCATTTGTTCAACAAACATTTACTGAGCATCACTCTGGGAAAGGCACAGTGTTGACTTGAGGAATACAAACAGATAGAAGACGGAGGTGGGTCCTGAGTTCATGGAGTTTGTGCTTTAGAGAAGACTAACATCACACAAGTTATTAATAAATGCCAAAGACTTAAAGTATATTATGAGTGCATTTTCTGGGAATCCTGATGTCGATTGAGGGAATTCATTTAATACATTTAATATATGTCTGAAGATCCTATTCTGTGTGTGTCAACAAAGAACTTAATGGAAAGTATTATAACAATTGCTTCAGACCACCTATATCAGAAAAACTTGGAAAAATTATTAAAACTGTCAAAATCTCAGAGTGCAGGGCCCAGGAATTTATATTTTGTATGGATACTATGTACAACTTGCACATGATGATTCCTTCCCACATTACAATCTGAGAATCGGCATTTCAGTTTCCAAACTGGGTTTGATCAGAAGAACCACTGAAGTCTACCACCCCCCTCCAGGCCTTCTGCGTCAAAACCAATTGCCCTGCCCCCAGCCCCAACATATACACCAGTGATTCTTATAATCAGACAATTTTGGGAAACACAAGTGTAGTGGAAAGAAATAACCAGGGGTCTGGGAATCAGGAAACTTAGTTTTAATCCTTTCTTTTCTACGTCAGCAGACTCCCAGAGCTCAAGGATCCACATTTGTAATATTCAAATGGTGGTTTTTGAATGGGATGATTTTATCTCCCAGGAGTTAGTGGACATTGTCTGGATACATTTTTTCTTGTCACGACTTTGGAGAGAGGAGGGGAGAATGGGAGACGTGCTGCCGGGAGCCTAGGGTTTCTGCTCAACGTCGTACAATACACAAAGCAGCCCCTACAGCAAAAAATCATCCAGTTCAAAATGTCAGCAGTGCTGAGGTTGAGAAATCCTGTGTTGAAGCCATTTATTAGGAAGTGTTCCCGGGGAAAATCTGTAGAGGAGAAGGGAGAGGAGAGCGAAGGGTAGAAGGCCAGACAAGGGTGAGACACCAGGCCATGGCCGGTGGGGAAACTCTGAAGACAGCGCAGTTCCCACCTCAGACTTGTGCTGGTCAGAGGCAAGGGGGCTGCAGTATTTATACTCCTCATAGGTCCGTCACTGATTATGGACTGCCTCTGTTCCAGTTCTCTATGTGCCGGCAAAGTGAGCTTTGGCTCCAGTGTGAGAGAGGCCTTCAGCCAAAGACCCAGATGCAGGCTGTTGGGAGTGAAAGCATCCAGGAATCCCTGGACAGGAAAACAGTGAAGGATCGTTGAGGTGGAAGTGGAGTATTGACAAATTCTGTTACATTAGAGCATGAGTTTCCAAACTTCTTTTTCACTACAAATCTTTACTAGGAAAAAAAAGCTCTTCTTGGAAGTTCGATATATAATATTAATAAACACAGAGTTGCATTGGTTGAGGAAGAGAAGAGTGGAGTCCTATCCTCTCCTCTTCAATCCCCACCCCTTCTTGTCAACTCCAGTCTCCACAGATGTAGAGCTTTTTAGAAGGACATTAGTGATACGCTGTGTATTAGTCTACCAGAGTGCCACAACAAGGTACCACACGCTAGAATGCGGAAACAACAGAAATGTAATCTCGCACAGTTTTGGAGGCTAGAAGTCCAAAATCAAGGTACAGGCAGGACCATGCTCTCTCTGAAGCTCTAAGGGGAAGATCCTTCCTTGTCTGTTCCTACCTTCTGGTGCTGCTGACAGTCTTTGGATTTCTTTGGCTTGTAGATGGCCATCTTCACACTCCCTGTGTCCTCCCTCTCTACGTGTCTATTCCCAAATTTTCTCTTATAAGGACATAAATCATATTGGATTAGAGCCCACCCCAATGATCTCATATGTATTTGAGGTTAACATATCAACATACAAATATTAGGGGACACAATTCAGCCCATTACAGACAAAATCACTAGAATCCTTTGCATTATTAAGCTCCAGTGTCCAATATTTCTACTTTAGGTGGTTAACTCATCCCCAATGGTATTTTTTGAAGATTTTGTGTGTTACGATGAAGTGACTTGAACTATCTTCCAGAGTCATCGCCCTTAGTGAACCTCAAGAACACCTCAAATTGCTACCTCATTCACACCCAATCCAACAGTCAAGTAAGAAGCCTGAGAGTCACCTATGAGGACTGAGATGAGCCCAGCATTATTCTCAAACATTAATAATACCATACATAAGAGACAAGAGTCTCCTCATAGCTATTATCCCAGGTGATTCTAAACCACTCAGGGAAGTGCTCAGGGCAGGAATGTTATTCCCATTTGTCAGATGAGGAAACCAATGCTCAGAGCCTGACTTGCCCAAGGCCACATGGGTCCAGCCTTCCACCACTCCCTAGTAAAGCCTGGTGCTTTTTTCATAAAATGAGCTTACCTGATTTCTTCCAGCTAATAAGGAAAGTTTTTTTTTTTTATAAAGAATGAAACCTGTGGCCAATGAGTAGGAAAAGATGATATAATGCTTTTGACTAAATCAAATTTTCCTTTGAAGAAAAACTAGTTTACATCTTTAAGAGTTGGTTGAAGAAATTTAGCTTAAATTGAAAGCACACAAACTTAAATAGTGGGCTTACCATGTGCTAGGCACTATTCTAAGGGATTACATGTATTAATTTGTTTAATTCTTATGATAGGCATTGGAATAGATGCCATTATTATTCACATTTTATCTATAAGGAATCAGATACCACAGAGGGGCTCAGTTTACTAGAAGAGAAATCACTGCTACTGGTACTTCTCCTAAAAATCCCAACTAATGGTAGCAGCAATAGCAGTAAAGATGCTATTGTTACATGCTTTACATACAGTGTTCCCTCTGAATCCTCACAAGGACCCTGAGAGGTAAGTATTTTCATTTTCATTTCGTGGATGAATAAACCAAGTCTCAGAGTTCAGGTAGAATGGCATGATCTCATGGTTTATAGGTGATAGATCATAGGTCCACCCAGCTTTTTTGTTCCACTTTCAGACTTTCCCAAACAGCTGGTCTGACAAAAATGGTTTTTGTGTATAAGCTAGACCCTCTGGGAGAGGGATGTTAGCTCCAAGTTGCAAATACCCATAGGGCAGTAAACTATAGTAAGTAACATATTCTTTCCCAGAAGTAGGAAATCCCAAGGGATGGGCATTATGGCTAGACATTCTTTCTAGGCATACTTTCTAAGCATATGTAATTCATCAACAATTTTCTAGATTTTTTTTCACAATATAATGTCATTCTCTTCAGGCAGGAAGAAGCTAAAGCCATCAAATCGACATCTAAGTAAATAAAAACACTTCCGTTATAATTAACTGAATTTTAAACAACCTATTTATTACTTGGTACATTTAATATACTTAGAGTGGAAATGATAATATGCCAGTAGCCATAGTCTCAATATGTAAAATAATAACAGAACGGTTTCTAGTACATAAGGGGCATTCAACATGTGCCATTTAAGTGTGTTTCCGTGTATTAACTCATTTTATGCAGAGGTTTTCCCAAATAAAAAACAGATATGGTCAGTTTTTTCTTCATTCTCTTTTTAAGCTCCTCCACCCATGATAACTCTATAACTAGAATTTGGGTATTTCCATAAAGTACTTTGTTTCTTAGCAAGAATGTTCTGAGTAATATCAGAGGATGGGAAAGAGGTAAGAGTGGAAGTGGGGATAGAGAGATCTTTGTCTTATTCGGTATTTTTATGGATGACTTGACAATTATTTTTTCTGTGTTTTTATATAATTAGGCAATGGGGAAGCCAAGGGGAAGTGGGTCCAAGTTATTTAGGAGAAGCTTATCCCGCTAAAACAATGGGTCAAAAATAATTTGGCCAAAAGCAGACAGGTTAACTTAACTATATGGTCAAATGACAATTTGATAGAGAATGAATAATCCTCACTCCAGAACTCCTTCCCCAGTTGGAGTAAATTTACCTGGTGGAAACCATAACATCCTTAGAAGAGAGGAGCTCCCAAGCCTTGTCTGGGTGGTTGCTATCTACTGGTGTGGTCATGGTATCTGCAAGCTGCCCTGGAGGAGATTGTCTACGTTCCTGTCCCAGGTCATCAGGCAGGCCACTGTGTCTCAGGGTGCAGGGTGGTGTGGCCATAAGATGCATCAGAGAACAATAGAACAAATGGAAGGAGAGGAGGGCATCACTAGACTTGACATCTGGCTCTTTGAAAGTCCCTAGGAAGCAGTTCTATCACACATACACACTCCCGACTTTTCTCAGAAGACAGAGGAATCAAGACGGATGGTGGCCCTGATGTTCTCCAGGACCCACTGTTGGCCAGTGTACACTTGATCCACACTTTGGCCTGCCCAAGAGTACCAACCAGTATGAACCCCAGAGTACTTGGAAATTTTGCCAGAGTTAAGCAGCATCCTTTAGGAACCGAACCAAACCAACCAACCAAACAAAAACCCCATTCTTCAGTCTTTATCAGCAGTGGGATTACTACTTCAAAACTCAACCTAAATGTTGGCAACGGTGATGAAAGAACCACATGGTTCCTTTGAAGGCACATTTAGAAACTTGTAAGATTTTTCTTTTTTCTCCCTTTGTGGCGAGTAGAGTGACAGAGAACATAGTAGCCAACTAATAAGCACCATTAGCTGATTACTTGCCTCTGAGCTATAACCTTCCGAAGGGTTCTGCTTTTCCGAGGAAACGAGGGTCAAGGATTCACAAGGTTATTTTATTATTTCACAAGAGCCTTCTCATTCTGTTATTTCTTGAGAGCCTTCCAGGGGAAGGATTTTGTCTGAAATAGGCTCTTCTGAAGTGGGATCAAAGTGTTTTGATTTGTAAGTCAGGTTTAGGTTTACTTGATAGACACTGTGGTATACCAGCCATCTTCAGGAATGAAGCATTTTACTCCCCCAGCCACTGAAAGTGCTGTAGTTAGAAGCCCTCAGTGTCAAGCACGGAGATGAATTCTCCAGCACCTATCTGGCAAAGGGGACCCCATTGCTGGTGGTAGGTGAACCACAGGTAAACCCTGGTACTAGGTAGCAATGCAATTGTTAAGACTTTCAACCAATGATGAATTGGGATGATATACTGGTGGAAAGGAATTCACTAGGTTGTGCTATCTATCAGGTATTTGAGAAATATGAGGGAAATAATATTTTTAAGGACAAAAAAACTGGATGGCTATTTGTAAGCTCAGTGATCTGGAAAAAGATAACGAAAAGCTGAGTCTGATTAACTGACAATTATAAGCTAACAGTGAATGTTGGAGCGACCCTCCTGGAAGCATGTAAAGAGGGATTATCTCCTATGGTTGGAGGGCTGAGAAAGCTGGGAAGCAGCCCAGGAATCTGACATAGTAGCTTAGTTTCAAGGAAAGTTAAACTCCCAACCAAGACAGGGCACTGGTTGAAAAAGAATGGGACTTGGTTACATGGGATAGGGACATCTAGATTGATCCCTTCCCCACCCAGTATGGACTCCCCGGATTTCTCCTAACCTTCTGAGCCTGCGAAAGTGGCACCATTGCTTCCTACTAAGGGATAATATGCCTGCCTTTCTTGAAGAAGATGCAGAGGTCTCTTTCCTGTAAGGCAACATGCAACTTCCTCACCCCAGAATCTGCTCCTACTTCCGCCCTGGCCACTAGATCAATAAATAGGGTTAAATCATAACACAATTAGGTTTTTGGTTTTACATAGTATATTCACCGTACCATGGCCTCTTCTCTGAGCCTTTTAATTTCCCTTCCACAGTATGCCTTGGCAATATCTGGCCTCTGCCTCATTTGGTTGGGCCTTCCTAACATTATGCTAAAAACATCTCCTGGGGCCTTCTCCAGGTCATTTAGTTCTATATTCTAGGAGAGAGCTCCCAAATCAATCAATCTTCCCTCACCCACCTTTCTATTTCACCCCTTATAGAGGTGGCAGTCATCTTATCTCCATTAATTCACCAGTCGGCCTCCTGCAGAGACCAGATGGATCCTGAAGGATGACAGTGGATGGGCAGAAACTCAACAGAGCAGTCGCCCCAATTGCAGCTGCTGCAATAGCTAGAGCAGATCAATACTGTCCTGGGCTCACAGTATGGGTCATATATTCTTTTACAATCTTCTCGAAAAGAGAGTTTGATGCTTCCTACTTGTACATTTGGAATGTACAATGGTATGTGTTCACTCTTGCTCCAGGTCTATGTAAACTCTCTCATTCTCTCTTCAAATAGTCTGAAAGACCTGGAAGTCCCCTAGAGCCTCACATTGTTACTCTATGGATGGCATCATATTAATCAAACGAGATGAGCATGAAGTGGCCAGTTCGTTGGAGGCTCTGGTGAGACTCACGCACTCTAGAGAATGTAAAATAAATTCTTTGAAGATTCTAGGGTATGTTACAACAGTAAAATTTTTAGCTGCCCCAAAACCAGAGGCCAGCAAGGACATACTCTCCAAAGCAAAACAAACAAACAAACAAACAAATAAATAAACAAACAAAATACTTCCTGTACCTCCTGCCATTCAAAAGTGAGTCTGACAACTGATAGGCCACTTCAGACTCTGGAGACTGAATAGTCCTCACCGGGAATTATTGCTGTGACTGGTAGACTGGGTGACATGAAGGGCTGCCAGCTCTGTGTTGGGTCCAGAAGGAAAGGGTTTGTGGTAGGTCCAGGCTACAGTGCTTGGACCACACCATTGAGGCCACCAAGTCATAAAGTCAGATGGAGGGAGCAGCAATCCATCACACAATAGAAGTGCTGCATCCAGGACAGCTCGCAGGTAGCACTAGGACGCAAGCCAGCTATATGGGTGGGTAGCCCAGCTCACCATGTCAGCCATTACTCTTATTCTAGAACCTGTCCTTCAGCTCACACCTGTGGCCGCATGTGATCCTTTCAGACCAGCTAATGGAAGATGAAAAAGCCTGAGCTTGGTTCTCAAAGGGTCAGGTCAGTGTGTGTGTGCACACTGGAAATGAATTGTGGCTGTATTACAGCCCCATTCAGGGCTGCTTTAAAAGACAGCAAGGAAGGGAAATCATCCCGATGGGCAGAGATTTGGATGGTGCAACTGACCATCCATTTTGTACAGAAGAAATGACTTGAGGTTGGAATATACATGGACCCGTGGAGACTGGTGAATGACTTGGCCAACTAGGCAAGGCCCTAAAGAGAGAAAGATTAGAAGATCAGGAACAAGGGGTTCTGGAGTAGATGCTTGCAGATTGTGGTAAGCAGAATAATGGCCTCCAAAGATGCCCATACTCTCATCCCCGAACCTGGGGATGTGTTACCTCACACGGCAAAAGGGCCTTGGCAGATGTGATTAAGGTTATGGTCCTTGAGCCTGATTTTTTAGGTGGGCCCAATCTAATCACACGAGTCCTTAAAAGCATAGAATCTTTCCAGGCTGTAGTGAGAGAGACACAACAGTCCAGGAAGTGTTGGAGAGATGGCAGCCCAAGAAGGATTTGATGTTCTGTTGCTGGTTCTGAGTATAAGGAGCCATGTACAAAGACAGGAAAAAGCCTCTTGGAGCTGAGGTCAGCCTGGAGCTGATAGCCAGCAAAGACATAGAGCCTTCCATCCTACAGCCACATGGAACTGAATTCTCCCAACAGCTGAACGAGGAAGGAAACTTACAGTTCCCTAGAGCCTCCAGGAAGGAATGTAGCCCACCGCACCTTGATTTTAGTCCAGGGAGACCCATACTGAACCTCTGACCTCCAGAACTGTGAGATAATAAATCTGTGTTGTTTTCAGCCACTGAATTAGTGGGAATTTGTTACGGCAGCCATAGAGTATGAATACGTGGGTAGACATAAGGATCTGTGTTTTGCTTACCTGATTTTAAGAAATCTGTAGATGGGATCATTAATTAGCTGTCTACTCTGCGTATCAGAGTCAAACTCAACTTTTGTCTCCTGAACATCAACTCAGCTCTGCTCAGGGCCTCCCATGAGGTAGGATTTGGTTCCTGCTCTCAAGAAACTGACAGTTTGGTAGGAGAGATAAGTATTTATATAATGATACAAGCAGTCCATGTCACCTGCTATTACAAAGGAGAGAGAGAAAGAGAGAAAGAGACACAAAAAGGGAGGAAGGAAAGAGAGGAGATACGAAGGAAAACAAACAAACCTAGATATAATTTTTACAACTCAGAAGAATCAAGTCATCTTTAAACAAATGTTTAATGTTGAGAAGATGACAGAAACTGTAAAGGCTGTCCCGAGTATTATCACTACAGAAAATGATCCATCCTCTTCAAAACTCACTAAATGGAGAGCCTCCATACCATGGACTGTTATTCAGCCTTTAAGTAGAAACTCTGATTGTGCTTGAATAGGAAAAGGCTAAGTGAAATAAGACAGCCACAAAGTAACAAATAAGTGTGATTTTTAGTTAGAGTAGGCAACTTCATAGGGGCGGAAAGTCCAAGGGGGTTGCCAGGGTCTGGGGGCGGGGCTTGGGCAGTTAGGGTGTCCGGAGCCTCAGTTTGGGGAAGACGAAAAAGTTCTGGAGACTGCAACGGTGGTGACGGGTGCATAAGAGTTGAGTGTTCAGGGTGAAGCTACTGAAATGTACACTTAAAAATGGTTAAAATGGTACATGTTTTGCTGTGTAAGTGTTATCGTGATAAAAAATCGAACACTTAAAAACCTGGCTAAGATTCACATCCATGAGCACTCTCATCCTAGCTCAGAAAGCAGGATCCAGTCCTGCTCAGTTACGAAGTGGGCTGCATCTCTCCTGTTCCTACATCAGTTTAGATGAGGAACTTAGCGTGAGGGGTCGAGAAGCAAAATGTAGTCTTTTTCCTGGCAATCTCTATGTTTGAAAAGAAAATGGGCCAGAGGATACATTCTATTCTGTGACCACCGTCCCACCAGGGAGATGCAGTCAACGAACTTCACCTTTTCCCTCTTTCCCAAAGCTTGCCTTTCTCACAAACACAACATCGCAATGCTGCTTGTTTTGGGTTTCTTCTTTATAAGTGAGCCTCAATGCAGTGTCATTATTCCCTATCTCAGCCCCTAATCCTGAAGCCCAGTTGCTGTCCTCTCCACTGGGAGCCTGCTCCTTCTTCTCCCACTCCCCCTGCTTGTGTTCACTCTCTCGCTGGCTGTCTCTCTCTCTCTGTCAAATAAATAAATAAAATCTTTTAAAAAAATAAAATAAATATAAAAAATAAATTTAAATTTATATTTAAGTTGACCGCAGAGTTAACTGTGTGTGTGTGTGTGTGTGCGCGAGAAAGAGCATATTTTAGATACTGCTTAATTTATAGTTTCCTTCTCTTGTGTTTTGAGCTTTCAAAATGGGTCTGGATATGGGAATTTTTATCAGAAAATAACAACACACAATAAAGTTTGAGAATATATTTTGGTAGACTCTCTTAAAAAAAAAATAAAGCAAAACTAAAAAACCCCAAAAAACAACCTATGTTGGAAAGATCCAGAAAGCATATTTTCTCTTGCTAATGAGGAATTCAGGTGCAGCCTGAAGTTATGCAAATTCCCTTTGATCTGCAGCAGATCCGTAGCTGCCCCTTGGGTCAGTCTCTGCTGCCTGGCAGATGGAATTCTGGGAGCAGGGGAGCAAATGTGTTCCTGAAGAGATGTGAAAGGTAGCTAGGCGGACAAGCTGGAGAGATCCCACAACCCACAGCAATCACCCCAGGAGGAGTTCCCATGACTGTCGCCAAGGAAAGGTGTGCAATTTTATATTTATAACATAAAATATAATAATATTTATTTTATTATATATAATATAAGTGAATATACAAGTGAACAGTCGAAGCCAGAGTCATATTACCAACAGTAAATGAAAAAAAAGATCTGGGTTTTACTCTAGAATTCCATTTGCCACACCGTGAGTAGTCTAGTATGACCTAGGTAATATACGTCTATTTTCTCAGATTTACTGCTTAGGCAACAGTTTTCGATGCAGCAAGGTCTGAGAAATGAGATTTCAGAAGTGTTACTAGGAAAGTTTGGGCCCAAGTTGAATTTCAGCTATGTAAGGAGGCTGAACTTGGAAGCTGTCTTAACAAGGAGGGTCTGCGGTGGTCTTTAAGGAGCTGCCATACATGGAAAATATTGTCTGTCATGGTTGGACTAGTGGTTGTGATGTAGTTTTGGAATAAAAGTGAGGTTCAATGGGGTGGAATCCGGAGCCGACGACCAAGAAAGAATTCTTGAGGTGTCTTTGGTGCAAAATGGTGGTTTACTAAAGCACGGGGACAGGACCCGTGGGCAGAAAGAACTGCTGCCCTGGTTGCTAGGGGTAGCTGATTATATACCATGGGGTTGGGGGAGGTAAGGAAAAAGGGAGGTTGAGAAAGGACTTTCACATGTTAAAGAAGACTCACAAGATACCAGAGGCCTTGCCCTTGCCAAGTTAAGGTTGTTTTTCCCTGTAGCAAGGCATTAGCATTAAGATGGTTGGGAACTTCCTAGAGAACATCACAAATCCCACCCAGGAGCGGGGGTGAGGGGAGGTTGCAGGGTGTCGGATCCTGCTTTGTCCTCAGCTTGCCTTCTGTTCCCTCATCAGCTGGGGGATCTAAGTATCAGAGCTGATCCAAGTATTGCCTTAGAAGGATTGATAGTACAGGGGAGCAAGACCTTCCTCTTCCCTTCAACGTCCTTCTAGCTGGACTTAGAATCAAATTGACATGAAACAGATGAAGAGAGAAAATCAGATATAATAGTGTCCATGTGGTGACCCCACAAAGACATGGAATTCCAAAGACAACGAGGCAATAGGAAGCTTGTCTGAGCTAAGGAGAGGAGGAGGGCCAAGACAGGCCAGTAGCAGGAAGGTTAAAGGAGATGTTTTGGAAAGCAAAAGTTGCCCTATTATTCAGAAAAGTCTTTTAAGGAAGGCCGGTTTCTGTTAATAGTTCTCTCCCTGGTTCAGGTTCTCCTTTCCCGTGTAAATTTCCGCAGTCGGGGACCAAGAAGAGAGCTTTTTCTGCATCTGCTGGGTTTTGTTTACTTTTAACTGAAAATCATGTTCAGGCCAAAGTGGCCCATTTTGGGGCAGCCTGCCCTGGGCTGCTATAATAGCTGCCAAGAGAAAGGAGTTACGTCTTTTCTTGGAGTTTCCCTAAGCTGAAGGGTGTAAATCAGTGGCTGCAGAAAGCAAATTCTCTACCATGTAGAAAGTTTTTCGAAATGAAAATCTAAGGCCAAGTAAAAATAAAGCAAGAAGAGAAATGATCAGAAAAAGAGTTCTGGTGGCATTACCACGGTGCTTCCAGAGTCCTGCTCCAATGACTGGAAAATAGCAGGTGGTCAATAATATTTAGTGAAGGAATAAATGAAAATCCTAATAATTGGAACATATCCAAGGTGTCTTATACCAGTAGAAAGGAGAGATCAAAATATTGGTAATTACGTGCCCACGTTCCTTCCCAGAGCCATGTTGTGCTTGTCCCCATATATCCCTGCTTCTTGATTCCGGGGCTGGGTCTAATGTCACCTGTCTACCTGACCTCCAGAGATGATATTTCTTATTCTGTCCCACCCCCGGCTGAGTTCTATGTCTGCAGCTAGAGTACAATTCGTTTTATCCATTGACAATTTCTGTGGGGGAGCGGCCTTACTCCATTTGTACACAAACGAGACATTTATTCTATACACTCTAACTCTGCCTGGTTTTATGTGCTCCAGTCTTTTAAAACTGGCTATCTCTTTCCGGTGTTCTGCAGATCTCTACTTAAAAGATTTTTTTCCCTAGTGATTTTAGAATTCTACCCCTAGGGGAGGTTTTGATATACATCCAAGCTAAGGAAATTGGCAAATATACGAAACCCCCTGCAGAAGAATTACTGTAAACCTTTTCGAACTACATAAACGCTAAGGCCCTGCAGCGCTCCTTCCTACTGAGAATATCTGTGGGGTGCCTGGCTGGCGCAGTTGGTTAAGCGTCTGACTCTTGGTTTTGGCTCAGGTCCTGATCTCAGGATCCTGAGATCGAGCTCCATATTGGGATCCATGCTCAGTGTGAAGTCTGCTTGAGATTCTTTCTTCCTCTCCCTCTGCCTCTCCTGCTTATGCTCTCTCTCTCTCTCTCAAATAAATCAATCTTAAAAAAATTAAGAATACCTGGGTTTGAAGCATAGTAATTCTATTTCTAGAAAGCTCCATAGATGTTTCCAATACATGCCCCCAAACTACTGGGATTTACAGGGTACTCGAGAGTAGAAGGAACTGAGAGAGTGCCACATTTCCCTTGCCCCCAAACCTCTAACACCACTTTTTTTTTTTTAAGATTTTTTATTTACTCATTTGAGAGAGAGAGAGAGTAAGCACGAGCATAAGCAGCGGGGAGGTTCAGAGGGACAGGGAGAAGCAGACTCCCTGCTGAGCCAGTGCCTGACACGGGGCTTGATCCTGGGACCTGGGGATCATGACCTGAGCCAAAGGCAGACGCTTCACCAGCTGAGCCGCCCAGACGCCGCTAACACCGCTCTTGATGTTAAACTCTAAGAGCACAGTTCAGAAGGGCTTGGAAGCGATGCTTTATCCCTTCTGACCTGAGCTTCCAATGAAAGGTACAGATTCCAACATTCATTCCCACCAAGGAAAATGGCCTTCCTTCCTGGCTCGGGACCCTCAGAGAGGGAGACGGAGTCCTGGGCAGTTTGTGTAATGCCTGAGCTTTGGGGACATCGAGCTCTCATAAGACCTAGGACACATCTGATGTGCCCTCCTCCCTTCCCTCTATGGGGCCTGCCTTTAGAATAGATTCCTACTGTTCCACATTCCACTAGGAGGGAAGGAGGCACTTCTGAAGCCTGGAGCAGAAGCATATTAGACAGAAATGCAGCCTTAGAGCCAGCTTTCCAGGATGTTCCTTAGCAAACACTGGAAGAAAAGCCCTCAGCTGGCCGGCTCTGCCCTAACCAGGGAAGGAGCATGGAAACTCCGGAGCATAAACTGGAAGAACCTTGCATTTCATCTTCAAGCTTTATTTTAATTTCGTCTGACTGAAAAGGGGCCAACTGGGAAATAGGTTTTTTATTTCCCTCTGAATATGGCCAGGGAAACTGGGGGTTTGGAAGAGCTGCAGGGAGCAGTGGGCATATTGTAGTTCAGCGAGAAGAGTTTGCACAGCTGCAAAAGGGAGTGTTCTGTGTGCTTGCTCCAGTGTGAGCCAGAGGGAGGCGAGCGGATGACGTCAGCGGGGCCTCAGGGCCCACAGCCCGGCTCCCACACCCTGTCCCAGGACTCATGGAGCCCCCCACCACGCCCTGGCTTTCCCTTGCAAACGTGGAGCTTCTGAAGGTTCCAGAGCCCCGCCTGTGAACGAGGACCCGCAGTTTGGCAGAGTGGGGCGCAGCAGCGGGGCAGGGGTGGGAGACAGCCTGTCACGCGCACAGCCGATTTTGAGGGGACCGGACAGACTGTGTGGTGGCTGGACTTTTGGCATAGGACCTTCATTTCCATCTTGTACCGCTTTAAGCTGATTTAGAAAGTCTCTCTTTCTTAAATAGGAATGTATTTTAGATGTGCAAAATCTGGTTACCATATTCTCTTGGCCTATTCGCCTCTGACCAATTTTGAAAGCCTCCCTTGTCCTGATGGCGCCGGCTCCTGACCCGTCCCAAATGTCGAATTTTCCCCCAAACCCACATCTTGAAAAGCAAAGATTATTGGTCCAAAAACATTTTCTTTCAGGTGGAGATCTTCACACGGAGTGGACTGTGACTTCACGGGGCTCGTGTCGCTCCAACGTGGCAGTGGGCACGGTGGCAGGGAGGAGGCCCTTCCCACAGAATCATCTTGGCACTAGGAGCATGCACGTGTCTCCCTGGCCCCTGGGCTCCCAGTTCATCACTTTTCTGTTGCAGTTTGGCCATGAATGTCTGTTACTGTATCTGATCTTTGCCAAGTGTTTAACCTGCGAGGGACTCCATTTCTTCCTTTGTAAAATGAAGATAATTTCTCCTGTTACTAAATTGCTATAAATATAAAATGATATTGTGGATATGGAAGTGCTTTCAAGAAGTTACAGATGCTAGGTAATGTCTACACCTGTGCACAGAGAGAGAAATGGAGAGGCCAGGGGTTCAAAAGCCCCATCTGCCACCTAAGCGCTTACGCTTGGTGATTTCAGAGTCCCCAGTCTTGTGGAGAGAGAGAAGACGCGCTGAGACACATCACAAAGCGCTAAAGGAAAGATGCTCGCGTGGACACTGGGTCTTTGCGGCTTCTACCCGATGCAGCTCACGGGCCAAGGAGTAGAAGACCTGGTGCTAGCCTTGGCCCGGCCGGCTCCAGTCCGCCCATGCCCTGCTGTCAGACCTACTGGCTTCCCTCATCATTAAAGTCAGGGCTGCTGGACTGGAAAGGAACCAGGGAGTCGTTTGATCCACCAACTGGTTGATATTTGTGTATGCGGCTCATTGACCAAAGTGGCTACCATAGGCAGGTATGACCTTCTATGATCTGGACCCAATTTTCTTACCATTTTCCCTCAAAAGTCCTGTGCCCCAAACTGGAATACAATATATTACTTGAAAATTCGATACTTTTACAGGACCAAGAAAGGTGGGAAGGGAAGTTGGAGTAGAGGGAACAGNGGTGGGAAGGGAAGTTGGAGTAGAGGGAACAGCATGGCAAGAGCACAGAGGGGGGAAGATAAAATATCCATATGAGGTCAGGGGTGAGGGCTGGAGAACTCAGGCTTCGAAAGGTGGTATGGTTTGGATAGGTGGGGAGGACAGGTAAGGGCAGGTATGTAGGGTTTCAGAGCAGGGAGAGTGCTCAGAGCCTCCCTGGTCCAATGGCTTTTTGACTGTATTCTGCACATTTTCGGGAGTTATAGAGTGTAGTGCCTCCCCGAGGTCACAGTGTAAGGGAAGAGGGACTTGGGGTAAGGAAAGCCCCAGCATGCGACAATCTGCACTCTGTGTTGGTTGTCAATAAAACCCCTCATTTTTCTTAATTGGCTCTACTTACAAGATGTCACGTGAAGAGAGAGTTTTGAGTCAAAAAACAAACAGGTAAAGAAGAATTGTAGAATCAAAGTATCCAAGCTGAAAAGGGCCTTTGTAAGTGACTAGTGACATTTTAGTCAAATAGGTTAATCTCACCTACGTCTCAGCTCCTCACCCTGGAGCTCTTCTTTGCAGCCCCTCCTTCACAAAATTCCCTTCCTTCCATTCCTGATTAATGTTCAAATATGGCATTCAAAAGGTTGAAATGTGGGTGGGGAAACAATGTTGGTAAGGTACGGAACAGAGACAAGAAAGAAGATGCCAAATGAGATTTAAAAAAGATAAAATACAGCCCTTTCCACAATAGGAAGGATAATCCAGGGAAGTTCTTCAGGATGTAGGCAAAGGGGAAAGTCCTGAATTGTTAGAATAATGATTGGATAGGATGGAGAAATCATAAATGTGGCTGATCAAAGGATTTGAAGAGGAAGGTAAACTTTCTCTGCACCATTAAAAATTAATAAACAAAAACTGGTTGACTTAGTTTTAAAAAATATTGTTGAACTCACTTCAGGCAAACAAGCTAACGCAGGCACTGACAGAGACACGGTCTTACAGAGGTGGTTTGCACGTAGAAGAGAGACACGGGGAAAAAAAAAAAGGAGAAACTATCTTGACTTTTACCGTCTCATTAAACACATTTTTTAAAAATACTGTATTATTTTTAGTGAAAAGAGGAAAGGAGATGGAACTACATGCCAAGTTCAAATAAAATAACATGACGCTTCTCCCTTACCCTGAAATCCTACGTGCATATTACGTATCAATTTATAAAACTGATAAGGAAGGACATTTCCTTTATTTGGCAAGGAGATTTTGTCAAACAGATAGTACACATACCAAATGGAGCTAATTCTGGTGTTATAAATTCTATCAGAAATAACACAAATACGACCAACTTTATACTATTATCTAACATTTTTGTGAAGGTCCACACCAATTCAATAAGACAGGCTAAAATATCAGAAAGAAAGAGACAGGGGGTCATTATTTGCAATTGGAGTGTACCTCAAAACCAGAACTAAGAGAATCTAGGAAGATGTTCAGATAAAAGATAAATATTTAATTATTTAACAGTTATGCCTATAACAGAAATATTTTAGATATTCCTAAATATTTTACAAAGTTCCAACAATAGTCTTATGCTATTATAAATGGGATCTTTTTAGAATTATATTTTTTTAAGACTTCCATGAAAGACATAAAGGACTTAAATAAATGGATTTTTATATTGCATTTCTGCTTAGGAAGAGTCCATCTCATATAAATTTCAATTCTTTCCAAGTTAGTCTATAAATGTAACACAATCTAATAAAGTCTTAAGAGCAATTTTTCCCTCTTTTTTTGTTGTAGGGAAACTACATTGGTTCTAACTTTCATTTGGAAGAGTAACTGTGTGAGAAGATTAATGAGCGGAGATCTGCCCTCCCAGATATCAAAACATGCTTTAAAGCCACAGTAATTAAAACACTCTGGATTAGAATGACATCTAAAAAAAGAGCTCAACGAAACAGATCAATGACTTCAAACAGCCAGCCTCATCTGAAGCTATGTGAAGTGAGGGTATGAAAGGCTGGCCTTGGACCTGCTGGCACCAGGATGTGTGGTCATGACCCTCCAATGGGGACTCACTCCGAAATAAGATGCCTGCTGTGGAGGAAGAATGGCACAGACAACCCAGGCCTCCCTCACCGTTGTGGGCGTGCCAGGTTTGGTGGCAGGAAATGCAGAGACTACAAGACCAGTTGAACAGAACTCAACACAGGCCAACGATCCACTTTTAAATTTGAGGTCCCAGAGCCACAAGTCCCCAGTGATAGCTGTAAGACCAACAAGTCAGCAGGGTTTTGTTTGGAGTCCCACTTTGCCTCTCAGGGGAAGTGGTATGAGCTCCCAGGTCAGAGCCCCGTCCTGAGAGGTCCACTGCAGGTGGGGACACAAAGTGGGGTCTGCAGCAGCACTTTCGCAGAGAAGTTGCCTTGACTCAGTTCCTCCTGTAAGTTCCTAGCGTACTTGTGAGAGGCAATGCAGCTGGGTTCAGGCTAAACTGACAATGTGGCCACAACCCACCCTTGGGTGTAGAAAGAGAACCAAGGTAGAACACACCAGAACTGTCTAACTCAGCCTTTTCTACAATTGTGGAAGCTTGATTTCCTGAAGAGTGGGAAGGTGTATTCACCTAGCCACTAACTTTTTTTCTCTCCGCCTTGGAACTCCTGCCTTCTCTCAGACCTTCTGCCTCTGAGTTGAGCAATGAGTGTTCAAGTGATGAGTGTCATATTCCTGTTGACTTTTTCCAAATGGTGGGCTGTCATTGTCAAACCTTACTCATTATGTCTTTTTCAGGCATACTGGCTGAAATAGAATCTCATTGACTCGGAGTAGTAGATGCTAGCTGTTTCAGATGCCAGACTCCTGGAATCTCAGTTTCTTCAGAGAGCAGTGGCTTATTTCATGCTCATGCAACATTGCATATGAGTTGGGAGGCCTTCCTCCATCTTGTACCTTTTGCCATATGTTTCATCTGATCTCCAAGTTCTCCTCTGCAGAGCATGTGAAGGATGGAGAAGGAATATTGATCTGAATTTACTAGAATAGGCACATACTCCACTTTTACTCAGTCAAATGCTAGATGGTCATGTGATTCTAACCTAAATATAAAGGAGGCTGGTGATTGTTAGAGGAACACATAGAATAATCACAGTCATCTATGGCACATCTATGGCACACTTATAATATTGGGAATGTACCAGGAGATTTCAAAATGGAAGAACAGAACCATAGAAAGAGCCCTTGAGTGGCTGTCCATGTACAAGATTCCAGCGCTATTTCTGCCACCAGTTAACCCTTTGCTTCTCCATACTTCAGTGTCCTTGTCTGTAGAGGATAAAGTGGGGTTTTCTGACCAAGGTTCTTTCTGGGTCAAAAAGATGCAATTCTATGGGAAACACACGGATGATCTCTCAGCCTTTCACCAAAGATTCCACATCTAGAAAGCCTTAATGGGAGCCTTATAGGAGACCAGAAAAGAGGGAAATGCCCCTCATAAACCTATCCATGACTGGCCTGTTGGTGATTCTCAGAGGCCCAGATTCCCAGGCAAAATGCCTAGCATGAAGGACTTCAAACCAGTTCACCTTCATTCCTAATGTTACAACCACAAAAAGCTCTAGGAAGAAACTGTTGTGATTTTGCCTTAAAATGTCTTTGTTAATGCTTCTGAATGTAATCAGCTCTGATCTCTCCCCGATATAATGGGGAAAATGTTCTCTTGTAAGGCAAGACAGTTAAGAGCACTCTGCTCTGAACTTAGCTCCCACATTCTCTGTATTCTTCAAGGCACTGGAAGATTGTATGTCAGACCTCCCGGAGAAAGCCCCAGGCCCTATTTCTGCAGGACTGGAAGGTACATTGCTCAGGGAGAGATTTATTCCATGTGTGGACCTAGTTGGCAGAGATTCAGCCAGCATCTGTATGTGGTATGGGCTGTTTTCTTAGGAAGACAATTATGATTCATGCAGAAAGCCTAAGGCTAGAGAATATGGGGCCTGCGGGAAACACAAGGCAAAGGATACGTTGGGGTAAGTGTTTTAGTGTTTTTTGTCGAAATGAGACAATCCCTGAAAAGTTAATGGGAACTTTCCTTCTGAAAGCTCAGAGGATATCTCTGTGTCTTCTGCGAACTACCCCCTGTAGTTTTGTGAACTAGCCTCCATGTCTTTTCTTTAAAGTGGGGGGTGGAAATGCCTGTCTCCATCTGACTTGCTCTCTAAAGAGACTAGAGTTGCAGACTTTCGCTCTGGACTGGTCTTCTGATGGCCTAGACCGGAAGCTATGGTGTTACTCTAGAAAGCCACCCAACGTTTCTTGTCCTCAACCTATTTTGTCATCAGGAAAGGTCAGACGGAAATTTATTCTACATAGAAACCTCAAATTATTTTCCTTTCTTCTAGCCAGTAAGCCACTTTTCTCTTGCTGCCCTGGCCCAACCACCATCTTCCCCCTCCCTTCCTTAGAACCATGCTGTCCCCACCCGCTCCTTGACTAGTCACTAGGGTTGGTTCCAGCTCCCTACATATTTCAGTAAGAACAGTTGTTTTCGATTACATTCCAAAGCCTGGGTGAGCGTTTCTGAAAGCAGCTTCCTAGTTTTCAATTGACCGTGGCAATAGCAGCCTCAGAGAAGAAAACTCTTTCCAGGAAGAATGCAAACCTCACTTACTCAGAAAGTAATTTGAGGCTTCTTTTTCCATCGCACAACAACAATCACTAGGGGCTTTCCTGTGCTCATAAGGAGAGGTTTCTCACCAAACACTCTATGTAGAAGTAAGTCCATCAGAGGTCAGGATGAAGGGGCCATTGCATAGACTTGCGGCCTCCAGAGCCGGGCAGAAACCCAAGAGAAGCAGGAGTGAAGGCCCAGGTCTTTCACTGCTGGAGCGTGTGTGAAATGCAGGCCAAATGAGACCATACAGTCTTCAAAACTAAGCTGCTCCTTCATCTGTGACATGAAAAGAAGCTTGGAACTAACTGGCCAGAGTGCCCATTCGTAGGAGACAGTGAGAAGATGGGTGATGGGATGGAGGGAGGATGATGATGTAAGTCAGGAAAGGGGGTCGAGGCCAGGCTCATCCACAAACCATCTGTTTGTCTTGTGCTGGAGAACTTCCCTGTGTTTCTTTCAGATCCATTTCCCACCCTCTCCACCCTGCTGTCTGTCTTGAGAGGCTGCTCCCTAAGGGCTGAACCAAAAGCAACCAGACACTCTAACTTCTGGTTGGGGTCAGTTGATGGTAGGAGATCAGAGGGAGGAGGTGGACTGGTCATTGGTTCCCCAGCTTTTCCCCCTGACTCTAGAAGGTTGGCTGCTTCCATCCACTGGAAGCCACAGCCAGACAGCCGTGTTCTCCAACTCCTGGAACCACTCCTTTCTTTTGTCCTTTCTTTCAGAGGGGTAGTGATGGCTCTCTAAGGTTGAAAGCCCTGAGGGTATTGAGCCATACTTGTTTTTTTTCCTGTGTCCTGCCCACATCTCTGTAGAGTCCATGATGAGATGCTTCTCAGTGCCATAGTTTGGGTGTGTCTTCTGGGACCCTGAAGGCTCTATCACCCAGTTCAGCTTCATGGTGTTATTAGGGGTAGGGACTCTGCATCTCCCAGGACTCCTCCATATAGTCTCAGGGAGGAGAATGTTCAATGAAAGCAGTGACTTTCCATTCTTGAACTTGAAAACTGGGGTCTAGAGAAGTAGATCATTTATCGGGTCTACCTCCCTTAAACTGCGTTCTGGCAGCCACTGGAGGGAGAATGGAGAGGGTGGAGGGCGACACGATAAACCCCCACCCATGCTTCAATGACGGTAGCTCTATTTTATCTGCTTAACACAATTTTCAGCAGAAACAACAAAATATCAGAGAACGGAGATGATTGCCAGAGAGCATGGTGTGTTGAGCCGAAAAGCTGGTGCGGACACTGGAAATGAACACAAGACATGGTGCCATTTTAGTAGAAGAACGTGTATTCCAGGAAGAGTGGAAGGAAAGTATAATGGGAACATTTTGCATTGCCTGCCTGCCACCTTCCTTCCTTTTAGAAGCGACTAGTTCTTAGAGCGCTAGTGCAGAGGGGGCACCATAGTTGCAGTCCCACCCATCACTGGCCACAGCTAAATGCGTTCAAGCAGACACCTGGCCCAGGAGAAATGCATCCATAGGCTCGGCTGAGAAAGCGACCTGCTTTCTCTTGAGAATTTGAGCCATGTGACCTCCAGTTGTCGTCAAATGATGTTATGTCATAGAACAACAGTCACGTGGCACAGGTATAAGGGAGAGGCTTAGGCCTTCTAGAGGCTTCAGCTAGTTGAAGCCATGAGGAAAGTGAAACTAAGCACCTTGTGGCAGAAGCCAGTTCACTGCCGACAGTACAGAGCAGGCCGCAGAGAGCATCTTTCTTGTTTTCTCCATGTGGTCTCTTGTCTTGGCTTTTTACTATCTGTGCAAACTCTGGCATGCTGGCCTTTTTTCCTGCTGTTGGACTCTAAAGATTTCCCTGAAATTTACTAACAAATGCCCTATTCTTCTGCTAGATTGAGAAATGAATAAATAAATAGATGGAGGAGAAAGGACAAATCTTCCTTGCAGAAGAATTCCACATGAAATATGAAGATATTCCTCCTTCAGTCAATGGAACTTAACTCCCCTCCTTTTAAGTGTGGGCTGGACTTGGTGACTCCCTTCTAACAAATAGAGTACAAAAAGGAAAAATAGTGACTTTATAGTGAAGAAACCTTGCAGATGCCACCATAACCATTGATCAGGGTGCATCTCAGCAGTGACAAGTCATGTAAATTTCACATACCCCCTGTTATTTAGCCCTTGAAGGGAAAAGGCACTTCACTTCTGTGGTATTTTTGCTTTAAAATTCATAACTCCTATCAAATAATGAAAAAATTATCAGATAAATCTAACTTGAGGAACATTCTACAAAATAACTGACCAGTCCTCTTAGAAAACAAGGAAAGTCTTAGAAACCCCTGTCACAGATGAGAGGAGACAGAAGAGACAAGACAACCAAAGGGAAGGTGGTTTCCTGATTTGTATCCTGGAAGAGAGAGGAGGCATTAGTGGAAAAGCTGGTGAAATCCAAATAAAGTATGTAGCTCAGATAATAGCATCACACCACCATTAGTTTCTCAGTTTTGATAACTGTACCATGGTTATATAAGATATTAACATTAGCAGAAGCTGCTTGAGGGTATATGAGGACTCTGTATACTATCTCTGTAACGTTTTTGTAAATCTATAATTATTGCAGGAAAAAAAAAAAACCCTACTGAGAAGTTCAATGAATCTCCAGGAGCACCAGGGGACCAGTTGTGGTGGCTACAGAGCCAGGAACTGTTGCCAAACCCACAGTGTTTGGCCCAAAAACTGGACCAACAAAGACTACATAGCCCATGCTGGGCACAGACACTACAGGCTTCACCACCAACACCACAAAACTGGGCGTTTATGTGTCATTGCTGCCTCTAGAAACTGGATGTCACTTCTGCTACCACCATCTGTCACCAGAATGGAGTTGGGACAGCCCCTGCTTCCTCCCATTGCTGGCTATACACACTAGCTGCAGGGAGGTTGGGACTTGAGTATTTGACATTTCGCTTCTATCTCTGGAAAGGAGCTCCATTTCATAAAGTAGGAGATTTCCCAGACATAAGTATGCTTACTGGCCAGAAAGAAGGATAATGTCCATGATGGTGATTGAGATCATCTAACTGGAGTGGTCAGACAAGGCCCCGCTGGAGGAAGTAGAATGTAGATAGGGCAGTGTTGTAGTGAAATCAGATTTGGAATAAAACTAAACAGCAGTTGGCACTCAAGCCTGTAGCAGAGGTGAGATTCTGATAAATAGAAATGCATCATTCTCACACAGTTACACTGAACAAGCAGTACATAAAATGTAAGAAGAAAACCACTCTATTTTTGTCCTCTACTGACCCTTGCAATCAACTCAGTGGGGCCGTGTCTACTGTTTTTTCAGTCAGGAGTAGGAGAAGTTCTCAAGAATTTTCTAGTCACTCTTGAGTAATACACAAAATTCTAGGGGTCATTTCAAGTCACAAATTACAATTTCAGATTAGCATTGAAATGTCAGCCTTATGTAATAGTCAAAATTCAAATTTGCTTCTAAGTTGAGCCTTCTTCCCCTCCTCTGGTTTGGGCCTGAAGTCAAGGAAGGAAAGGGTCACTTTTCTCTCATATCTGCTCTTCTGACTAATCATGTTTCAACCTCTCTAGGGTTGAAGCACTGTAAGGGTACTAGGTCAAGGGAGCAGAAAAGTTTCTGCTTACCTGTAAAGTTAGAATTTTTAATCTCTGTTTTTGCACAGGTTCAAAGTGACTTTTCTCATGAGCTTTGACATGGTTCTTCAGAGATTTTTGGAGATCTCTTATCTGCAATTCCTTGGCAGGGCAAATGCAAGTCTTCTCTGGCTGGTCACTGCCTTTCTCCTTCATTTTCTAGAAATCTAGGAATTCCACAGTTTCTCTCTGCTCAAGTCTTAGGTCTCTAGGCCACCTTCTTGTAAAGGACCTAAGATGACCCCATGCCAGCTTGCTCTCTGGACCACTTCTAGCCCACAAGAAACACTCATGTATTCACCCATTGACCTGACAGACTCTGGAAGGGCTGACCTCCCTCTTACCATGGGCACCTCTCCACAGTAGCACCATCAAAGCAAACAGTAAGTCTCTCTCTCACACTTTAGACTATTCTGTGCTCCTCAGGTGCAGGGAACATATATGAAGCTCAAAATAGATCTCTTGAAACCCTTTTCCCTAAGCTTAAGTTAAAAGTTTAGACACTCCCATCCCTTTTCTTGAGGGGTAGGACTCATGACAAAAAAGCCAACTCTAAAATTCTTCTTCACCTATTTCTAATTCTGACTCTTTTTCCACCCAAAACGTGGACGAGGAGTTTAAGAGTCATTTAGCCTGTTTTCTGTCATTTCTTTTGAAAATATTTCAGCATGGCAAAGCCTTTAACTTTTAGCTGTGGTATCTCTTGGCTTGGTGTTTTAGCTCAATCTTCCCTTTTAACATCCTGTGATGCTTGGATATCCATCTTCAAAGCAAAGAAAGCTTATAAGATCCCTCTTGGTTCTTCCGACTTGCTAGAACAACATAAGCTTCAACAATCATCTTGGGGTGAGCTGGGGTAGGGACAGCAGCAGATACAGCCACCTAAGGTGGAACAATATATGGTCAACTTCTCCAGTGTAGTTCTGATAGATTCTCTTGTCCTAGAGGCCTACTCAAATGTCAGCTATCTTTCCAAATATGATCTGTACACTAAACAAAGACAAAATATTTCTGCTGCTTCTTCACAGATTCAAACACTTCAAATGCCCAAATTCATTCTATTTCTATTCTGTAATAAAACCAACCTTCCTGGATAAAACCTGTTTGATTTCCACTCAGTATACATTCTTCTGTTTGAGCTCATGCCCTTAAAATGGGAAGCTTATAGCAAGAGTGCTAACAGAATGCAAAAATCTTCAAAAAACACTAGCAAACTGAATCCAGCACTATATATAAAAGATCATACACCATGACCAAGCGGGATTGGTTGGTTAAATATCTAAAAAATCAATTAATGTAATATATCATACCAGTAGAATAAAGGACAAAACCATATGATCATCTCATAGATTCAGGGAAAAAAATGTGACAAAACTTAACATCCTTCCTGATAAAAACCCTCAAAAACTAAGAATGGAAGGGGACTTCCTTGACCTAGTAAAAAGCATCTACAAAACCCCTACAGTTAGCAATATACCTAATGACAAGAGAGTGAAACTTCCTCCCTAAGATCAAGAACAACACAAGGATGGTCGACTCTTACCACTCCTATTCAACATTGTACTGGAAATTCTAGCAAGGGTAATTAGGAAAGAAAATTAAATAAAAAGTACCTACTTTAGAAAGAAGGAAATAAAACTATCTATATTTGCAAGTGAAATAATCTTGTATATAGAAAATCCTAAGGAAATGGTAAATGGTGAAAAACAAAACAGTTAAAATAAAAATACTGCAACAAACTTGCAGGTTACAAAATCAATATACAAAGATCAGTTGTATTTCTGTACACTAGCAATAAACAAGACAAAAATTAAATTATGAAAAGAATTCAATTTATAATAGTATCACAAAGAATAAAATATTTAGAAATAAATTTAACCAAAGAAGTGTAAGACTTGTACATTGAAAACAACAAAACATTATTAGGGAAAAAATAAAATTTTAAAAAGGCCTGAATAAATGGAAAGATATCACATCCAATATTCACGGGTCAGAAGACTCACTATTACTCAGCCATAAAAAAGAATGAAATCTCATCATTTGCAACAACCTGGATGGATTTAGAGGGTATAATGCTAAGTGAAATAAGTCATTCAGAGAAAGACAAATGCCACGTGATTTTAACTCATATGTGGAATTTAGGAAACAAAACAAATGACCAAAGGGAAAAAGAGACAATCAAAAAATAAACTCTTAAATACAGAGACAACTGGTGGTTGCCAGAGGGAAAGTGGGTGGGGGGATAGATGAACTAGGTGATGGGGATTAAAGAGCACACTTACCATGTAGAGCACTGACTAATGTATGGAATTGTTGAATCACTGTATCGTACACCTGACATTAATATAACACTGTATGTTAACTATACTGGAATTAAAATAAATAATTTTTCAAAAAGATACAGTAGTTTCCAAATTTACCTACAAATTCAATGCAATCTTTATCAAAATCTTTGCTGCCTTCCTTGCAGAAATTGACAAGCTGATTCTAAAGTTCATATGGAAATTAGAGAAGCCCAGAACAGCCAAAGCGATCTTGAAAAAGAAGAACAAAGCTGGAGAATTCACTTCCCAATTTCAAAAGTTACTGTGAAGTTACAGTAATCAAAACAAAGTGGTACCGGTATGACTATATATTATTTTATATGTAATATATATATGATACATATTGATATGATATATATTGATTGATATATCTATATATCAATCAATGGAATAGAATCGAGAGTACAGAAATAATCTCTCACATTCATGGTCAACTCATTTTTGACATGGGAATAAAGACAATTAAATGGGAGAAAGAACATACAATAGACACCATATATTAAAATTAACTCGAAATGAATCAAAGACATAATTTTAAGACCTAAAACTATAAAGTCTTAAAAAAAAAGCAGAGACCTACATTTTTAAGACTTTGGATTAGCAGATGGTTTCTTAGATACAAGAGCGAAAATATAAGCAACAAGAGAAAAAAATAGTTAAATTAGATATCACAATTAAAATCCTCTGTTTTATAGGACATCATCAAAGAAGTGAAAAATGGGAGAAAATGTTTGAGTATCATATATCTGATAAGGGTTACTATCCATGATGTGTAAATAACTCTTACAACTCAAGAATAAGAACAAATAACCCAATTTTTACAATGGACAAAGGAGCTCAACACACATTTTTTTTAAAGGTTTTATTTATTTGAGAGAGAGAGCGTGCTCAAGAGCAGGGGGGAGAGGCAGAGGCAGAGGGAGAAGCAGGCTCCCCGCTGAGCAGGGAGCCTAATGTGGGACCCTGGGATCACGACCTGAGCCGAAGGCGGACGCTTAGCCGACTGAGCCACCCAGGTGCCCTCAAAAGACATTTCTTTAAAGAAGATCTACAAAGGGCCAAGTGCATGAGTGCATAGCCCCATGGAAATACTAAAAACTATTGAATTGTATTCCCTGAGTGGATTATTTGGTACATAAATCGTATCTCAGTAAAGCTGTTACTAAAACAAATGCTGAGGTAGTCTTTACTTTAAGAAATGAAATGCAGAAGAGCGTTTCTAAAATATTACAAAATGCAGTAAATCTTGGTCTTGTTAAAAGTTGTGGTTAATGAGTTATTGTTTCTTAAACTCAACACAACCAGCAGAGAAACTGCACTGAACACTGAGATTTTTAACTAGATGGGGTTTGTAAAGTCCCGACTCCTCCCTGGCTGATTCCAAAACAGAGCCTCGGGTTAGGGTCTGCAACTACTACAAGGCCTCCTGGCTCCCAGCTGCAGGCGGATGGCACTGTCCCAGCAGACCTGGGCTGCCTGAGATAAGAGGTCCTGCAGGGTGCAGGCCCTCAAGGTAAGTAACCCGGAATTAACTGTTCTAAGGGTCCTGTGAGATCCGTGAGGCAGGGGACCCCTAGCAGCAGGGTTCTGAGTCCCAGGGCACATGATAAAGGGAGAACTGTACCTTAGCCTATTGTCCTAGCCTGGGTTTCCTTGACAGCCGAGGCTCATCTGTGAGTGGGAGGAGGAGCCAGGGCAGGGTTAGTACTCAGGACAGGAAGACAGTCCACACACCCTTATGATTTGTCTTCAATCTGCAGGCCATTCTGAGAAGCCTCACAGAACACATCTTAGAAGTGTTCACCTGCAGGACGACAAGAAGTAGTATTTATTGCTCAGCTCCTCTTTGTCGCTGGGTAAGGGCTTCCTGTGGGGGGCTAACCCTCCCACTTCTGGGTTGTGCCACCACAGGTTCCAGCAGGCATGCTGTGGAGACAGAGGGGTGCGGGAACACGGTGCGCTCACTGATAGCTCTACACCGGGAAGTGGCACAGCAGGAGGAAGAAGCCAAGTGGAGAGAACGTGAAGCCATGCTGAAGAGGTGTGGAGGCAACCAGCCACTAGGTCCTGTGAGGTCTCAGGATCGGCCACAGAATCAGCAGCACCCAGGGAGGCATGAAAATGTGAGCGCTTTGTTCAAAAATTATTGAAATTTTAAGATGGTTACAGCGGAGCGTTAAGCCAAGCCCAGGGTCCTCCTGAGCCCTGTGTGGCTGCACCGGTTGCCTGTGGCCCTGGAGCTGGCCTTGTCTGGACTCTTCAATAGCAGCTTACCTGTCATCCCCACACCTCACCTCACACACACACACACACACACACACACCAGGGATGCCTGACCACATCTTCGTAAGGAACACAGACATTGAGGAGCTGACTTCTTTCTTCCCTGTCTCTGTGTCTCTCAGCTCTGGCGCAACTGTAAGCTCGGCCTCCGTGGGGTTCCTGACCCTGCCGGTGTGTGCTGAGGTTTTTCCCGGCCATGGTCAAATCTGGGCAAAGGGGTGAAGTTTTCGTAAAGCCGCTTAGTTTTTTTTTTTCCATAAAGTTCTTTATTATAAGATTTTGTCTTTACTAAAGAAATGAAATGACGGTGATGGTAAATAGCACTTTTTATTTTGGTATGGTCTGATATTAATTTTTTTTTTTAAGTGGCAGTCCTTGGCCAATCCTGGACTTAGAAAATTACTAGCCTGTGAATGCCTGAGAATAACAGACGGGAGGTGGGAGAAGGGGGTATGGGTTTAAAATCAAAGGACTGGTGGATGTAGGGATTTGATCCTGCTGGGACAGGAAGGGAACAAAGCAGGGTGTTTCATCAGAGGTTCAGCACCCCTTACAAGACAGAGAACTGTCAAAACCCCTGAGCTTCAGGCTGGCCCTTGCAAATGTTCCTGGTGTGCTCTTTCTTTCGTCAAGTTTCTGGCCAACGCTCCGTCCACGGATAAAGGGGAAAGCGCTGCCTGCCCAGTGGAACCTGAGCACTGCGCGAGCTCCTCTTAAGAATATGTCACCTCCCCTCAACTCACCCACTGAAATTCCACTACCAGTAATGTGCTGCTGAGGGTAGGTGAGCCTCTAGTTTACTTAAATGAATGCATCAGTTCTTTAATTGTTTATTTATTATTTTAAAAATTTATTTTATTTTTATTTATGATTTTTATTTATATTAATTTTATTATTTTATTTATTATTTTTTAAAGCTTTATATATTTATTTATTTGAGAGAGAGAGAGAGAGAGAGAGAGCATGAGCGGGGGGGGCAGAGGGAGAGGGACAAGCAGACTCCGCACTGAGCACGGAGCCCTACGCAAGATCACGACCTGATTGGAAACCGAGAGTCTGAGGCCTGACAGACTGTGCAACCCAGGCGCCCTGCAACAGTTCTTTTGAAATGCGTTAAAACTGTAGGTAAGAAAATGTTTCTGTGGCAGTTAGCATAGCGCCTGCCACACTGAAAATGTTGTACGAAGATGATGGTGATGATAATGATGAGAATATTAATATCACTAAATCCTAACAAAACCCAAAATGGTAGGTGCTAATATTATCCCCAATTTTTGGCTGAGGAAAGTGAAATTCAGAGAGGCTGTATAAGTTACTCAAAGCCACACTGCTTGGAAGAGGACAGCCAGGGTCAAAACAGATGCAGATGGTGTCACTAGGCATGGTGGGGCACCTCAAGGGACCAGTGGTGCAAGACTGGGCTGATGTGGTGTTCAGCGGGCCAGTGGGCTCCTCATTCTCACGGTACAGCTGGATGGGCAATACTAGCTTAAAAGCGCTTCAAGTGAAAACACGAAGCCCTTTCGTAACCTCTATTTCCCTTTGTCCTTCTTTTACCATACCTTCCTCTCTCCTGGCACCCCTCATGTGATTCTGGGAGAAACTACTAGAGGAAACAAACCAGAAAGATCCTTTCAGGACAACGTTTTGCATCTGCAATATCTAGGAGCAGGATATAATATTTAGTATCTCACATACAGTAGGTGCCTAATAAATGTTTGGCAATCATTATGAGAAGTCGGCCTCTTCCAGGTCTCTGTCAAGCAGCCAGTGGTGTTCTTGAGCACCCAAGCCAAAGGCTCCATCACTGAGCTTGCCCCGCAGGGGGCTCCATGCCCACTTTCAACCCTACATCTCTCCCTACACATGGCCAACCTCAGACTCATTATTAATTCCAATGCTTCTAAAAGATGTAGGAGGTATGTAGCACAGTTCCATTTTCAAATTCAGAGAATGTCATCTGATATGTGCCATCATCTTCCATTACCTTCCATCCACACTCCAGATGTGTCTACTACAGTCCTGGAAATCTGAAAAACCAATGAGTAAGGAGAGCACCTGTCCCATACCACCTAACTAATGCAGGAGTCTAAGGAAGTGCAAGTAGGTGTTGGGTCAGGGTCCCTGAAAGATTAGAATTTGTCAATGCCTCCAGATATGGAAAAATGTTAGACCTTTCACTCCCAGCCCACCACAAAGTATACCTTCTTTTAAGCAATAATCAGACATTCTTCTGATATTAAACTTTGGCATCTATTTATTAATTCTCCAGTCATTTGCTAAGAGGGAGAGAATTAATTATGACAGAGACTATGCCATTGTAGCTCTGTGTATGGGAGAAACCATTACAAACTGATTTTCAATTCCCAAAACTTTAATTTTCAACACTAAACAAGGATTTGCCAAAACTTTTTATTTCATTTTTTATTTGAGCCAGCACCAAATGGTAGGCATTTTTTTTCCTTTTAATTGGATCCATCTGTAAATCAGAAGAATATTCTAGATGCTCTGGAAGAAAACTTTCCAAGCTCTATATTAATTACTGACTCTTGACATCTGGACCTCATGCTAATGTTCTTGCTCTGGCAGGCACACTCACAAACAATGTGCATTATCATGTCAGAGCTTCGGTATCTGTTTCATTCCAATACAGACACTAATTCTATCTGTATGAAGTTACAGAGTTAATAGGAAAAGAGGAGAAGAAATCACACTTTTTTGTTTGGCCAGGTTGGTAATCCTAACTTCACAGATCTTGTGGTCGAAGCAAGGAAGAGGCCAACGTGGTCATAGAGCCAACTATATCTGGCTCTTCCACAAAGAACAGGCAGCTCTCTCCTTGCCCAGCGGAGAGAGAAAACAGAACCCACTAACTGGATGCAAAGATGTTCCTCAGCCTTCCCTTTCTGCGTGCAGGCTCCAGCATGCACTGCCATCCCGTTCAGTCTGAGTGCCTGGCTGCTTAGAACAAGCTTAAGACTAATTCTGAGCTGCCTAGTGATCAAACCAGCCTTGGGTTAAGACACTCAGTCCTCCTCCTTTCTAAAAGGATCAAGTACAAAAACACTTGAAAGGGGCTACATATAATTCAGGAATAGAGAAAGGTAGGGGAGAATCACTTTAGGAAGAAGAGTAGAGAAGTTTTCTTCAGTACCAGCTGTCATAGCATTAGATTCAGGGATTTAAGACACGGGTAGTTATTTCTAGGTCTAAATACGCTCCGCTTCCATTTATTCTGTAGATTATGAAGTCTGTTTCCACAAAGAGCAGTTAAAATTGGGTTGGGACAGAAAAGCAACCTAGAGAAGCAGAAAAGGGAAAGGATGAGAAAAAAGTCTTGTCCTCATGGAACGCATCAGAGCCGTTAGACTTCTGGGGACACTTTGACCTCATTGTTACCTTTCTAAATATCCTGCATCACTTTTTTAAAAATTTCCTCCTGTTCTGTCCCACCTGCTAGTATCAGGTAAAATCTTCTCCTTTATCAAGGAATCTAAAGAAATGAGTCTGCCCACAAGGTTTGTTTGGTTTTTAATACGTTCTCTTATAAACACATTTGCCAACCAGAGTTTCAGCCATACGATGGAATGTTCACCCTTTCATTCTGTTTCTAGAATATAGTTGCTGCTTAGACGTGGTAATGGGTTTATTAATTGTTCACTGGGTAGACAAGAAGATTCTTCATTATGGCATTAACCGGGGTTTCTCAACCTTGGCATGGCTGAAGTTTTGGACTAGAAAATTCTTTGCTGGATATTTGGCAACATCCTTGGCTTACACCCAATAGGTGCCAATAGCACCTGTTGTGAAAACCAAAAATGTCTCCAGACCCTGCCAAAATGCCCCCCTTCCAGGAGCCATTCTTCCTTCCACCCTAGAAACACCAGCCGCTGGTTTTAAGAAAATCATTGAAATATGAAAAGGAGATATTCAAGTAGACCTCCCTATGAAAGATCAAAATGCTTATTTCCCAATTATTTCATACTTGAAGAATATTTTAGCAGATCCTATTCACTGCTTAGCCTCCCCTAATTACGTGGTGGGCTCATCCACTGATCTCTGAAGGGCAGAATCCTCTCCCAGCCCCAGGAAGAGATTGTTAGCCATTTCCCTTTTGCCCATTTCTCATTTCTAGACTGAGACATAAAACGGGGAAAATGTTTGAGAAGGCCTCCCCTTACAGGATTAAAAATAGTAATAATTATAAATAAGATCCTCTCTAAAAGAAAAAAAAAAAGGTCTTTTTGCCGTATCTGTTTATTCCCCCACTAAAATGTCTGTATTTGATGTGACTGTACTGCTTGGAATATGAGCAGTCCGTCACAATCACAAGGAACCAAGCAAAAAAATGAAATGCCAACAGCTTGAGGAAGGTATGGCAGAAAGAACAAAAGAGCCTCAGTCCTTGATGGTATCTTTGAACCACTGAAACAGCCTTGGAGTGTCCACCTCAGGCTGCTTGTTAGTTGAAATAATTCAACACTTTTATTGCTTAGCCAAATCAATAGTTGGCAAACTATGATTTGTAGGTCAAATGCAGGAACTAAGAATTGTTTTGACAGTTTTAAAAGGTTGTTAAGAAACAAAGATTGTTAAAAATAAACAGCCATAGGGGCCCCACAAAGACTTAAATATTTACTACGTGGCCCTGCATAGATAAAGATTGCCAATCCCCCATCTCAAGCACTCATAGCTAATTTCTTGTGATTTGCAACCCAAAGCATTCTTAACTAAAACAAGGACTGGTATCTTCATTTCACAATTACGGAAATGGAAGCTTGAAACTGACAATGGAAGGCTCAACCAAACGAGTCAAATACAAATTTGTCCTTACTTCAGTTCATTGTAAAGTGAAGCCAAATTGAGGCATCGTAAAACATTTAACAGACTTTTCCATTTCTTAGGGCTTCAAATCATATTTGTACCACAGCTTGACTTTATAAATCTGAACAGATAAAGCCTCTTGATGAAACACAATAGGCTCAGTGAATACCTTCGAAGGGGGTCAGACTGTCCTACCATCTGGAACACCAAGGCATTTCCTGTCCTAGGAAGTCAAAGCTGGAGACCCCAAGGAGGAAAAGGCATTATAGAAATACACTAGAAACAAACTCACTGATTTGATAAATTACCTTTTCTGCTTGCTGAAACAGTTCCTGCATTTCCTTGCTGACTCACTTAGAGAGAATGAATCCTTAGTGAAAAATATCCAAAGCCTTCCTCCATTAACTCTAGCACCCAAGTTAATACTGCTGTTCCCAGTTGGACCAGCATGTTTGGTAGCACCTTGATAAAGGATTGAAATAATTGACAACATCTTATACTCAGAGTCAGGTCCAGAAGAAGCAGACAAAGCTCTTTGTGGAGAGCCCATCAGATGAGTGTTGTACGAGTCACAATAAACACTCGCCCACATCTAACCATGGAGCCATAACTGAGCATCGAGTAACTGGGAGGGCCAGGCTCTTCTCAGTTGATCTAACCAACATGTCTTTGCCTTTATATCCCAGTGCCTATCCCAGTACAGTAGGTGGTCAATCAGGAACAAAAGCACTCAGTCTACACCCAATACTGGTTGTGCTTCAGTGTTGGGTTGGTTTGTCGGCAGAGCTTGACCATATCAGGATCCAGATTCATCCATGTCTCCCAAGGAGCACATTTCTCCACTGGTTCAGCGGCTGGAGAAGCCATTTGCTCTCTTTGTGGGTCCCTGAAAAGACTCACTGGGGGACTGCTGGAGCTTTTTAGAAGGGGCGTCACTGTGACAGTGGGAAGAGTTATGCTCCTTTCTGGCCTAGGACTGGGGGTTGTAGGTTCCAGATTGGTCTGGGGCTTGATAAGAGGATTTGTCTTTTCTACTTTCTGGCCCAGCAGCCAGATGCACAAGCCCACTGCAGTTACTATCAGCAGGAAGACCACCACAGCCAAGGGTACAACGACCATCAAAGGATAACTGCTCTCTCTGGGCTGGGTGGGTGCCCCAGGATTGGCATCGGTGATGTCTGGTGGCCAAATGACCCTGGTTGGGGAAGCCTTGCCATCCAGAGCAAGCTCTTCACCATGGTGTCGTCCCCAGGGATTTGTTTCCGGCTGCCTGGTCTGGGTCAGCTTCCCCAGAGTTTCTGTCTTTGCTGTGGGTCCTGAGGAAACTGTGGGCTTTTCCTGAGAGAGAGCTGAAGTCACAAGGTTATCTGCAGTGACTAATAAAGAAATATCAGGGGTAAAGGTTTGCAAACATAAGGGGTCAGGTGGCACTATGGTGAAGGGGAGGTGACCTATTGCTGGCTGTACTTGGTCTGCCCTGAGCAAGAAGGTGAAGGAGTCATTCAGCATATCGATGCCTGTTAAGTTGGCCTGTGGATGAAGCATCAGCAACCCTTGGTCAATGTCCCTCTGAGTGAATAGAGTAACGTTTTCTATTGCCGTGCCTTGGCCCACTCTCCGCACAAGTCTTCCATGGACAGGGGGTGTGGTCACTTCAAAATTGGGGTCACTGTTAGTCCTATTAGCAAGCTCAGTAGCATCAAGGTCCTTTCTCCTCAGTTGATAAGCCACCGTGTTGGCGACTGTCAGGTTTGACATAACCCGCAGTAAAGGCTGTACTCTGATGTTCAGCATTTGTCCTGTCAGGTTACTTTCTGGCGTAAATAGTGAGAAATACAGCTGGTCCTCTGAGGCTGTGAGATTTGTCATATGGTAAGACAGTCTTCCTGAATGCAGATCTTCCTGCCCAAAGCTGACAACCACCTGGTTTTCAATGAGCAGATGCCCATGTCGGAGGGGCCTTGTCATCTTGTAAGTGATTTCGGGGCTTCTCCCATTCGTCGTTGCTGACAAGTGAGTACTGGTGATGAGGACAGTTGTCTGCCCTTGTGGGAGAAGTAGGTCCATGAGGTTCACGAGGGTGATGGAGATGGGGATGACATCCAGATGGAAGAGCTTATAGAGCGGGCGGTGTTGGCCATCAGTCACACTAAAGTAAAACACACCTGAAGATGGGCTTCCATCTTGTACAAACCACACCTGGTAGTTATCAATGTTGGCTTGCGTGAAATGGTGAACAGGTATGTCTGGATGGGGCGCCATTGCCAAAAAGCCATTATTAGGATGGCGGACGATCATGTAGCTGATCTCCTCTGGAGGACTGTCTAGGTCTTCCACTCTTAGGTTTTCAGGTCCCACAACCAACCTATTTCCCTGCAGGACTTTCAACCGAAGCCCTTCTGTCTTTAATTCTGGAGCCTGGTCGTTAACAGGAGAGATGGTGATGTCAAACATCTCTTCAAGGAAGTCAGCCTCTGGCTTGGTGGTGGACTTGCTCTTTTGTTTTGGCCAAACGGCAAAGGTAAAATTATCAGCCAGCGATTCAGAGTCATCATGAATGTATATGATTCCAAATTTATTAACTATATACTGGGAGAAACTGGATTTTCCTTTGGTAATATTTGTCTCTCCAACCATAATGGTTCCATGGTGAGGAAGAGACGTAACCTGGAACCAGATTTCATAGGAAGATCGCTGAGATTTGGGCAACTTCAGTAAGAGGTTGGAAGCATCTAAATTAGATTGGTCAATGAGAACTTTGTCTCCCTCCTTGACAGCAGCTCCTGTGAAAATATAAATGTAAAGATCAAAGTGGTATTTCATTAGAACTTTTGGATGACACCTGAAAGCTTTTTCTCTCTCAAATTTCCATATACCAGTGGATTATTCTAAACCCATGGGTTGCTCAAGGACCTGAATCAGCATTGTTACCCAAGGCATATAACAAATTATATTTTAAGTATACATATCTAGCGATTAAGTCAATATTTCAGGCAAGAGAGTTCTTAAATCTTGAGAGTCACTTATAGAATGCTAAGTTCCTAACTTATCTACTACTGGACTTTCTCTTGCCATGGAAACAGGTGCAGCTTTCAATACCCCTTTCCTTTTAGGAACTTGCCCTATTTGTTATTTTCATTTTCTATAGATGGTTTTCAGTCGTAGTCATGGTAAAGTCCTTATTTGGAGGTACAAATAAAATTCTTTAGAGTTAATTATCCATCTTCTCCCCAAGTACGACTAGTAAAGTTTATGAGAGGAAAAAGAAGAGGCCTGGAGAAAGACCACACGTAAAGAAATAAATTTTTATAACCGTGTATGTTTTATTTCAAAGGTTGATATCACGGTATTGATATGATTTCATGGCATTTCCAATTAATAAGGGGAATATTTATTTCCAAATTGTCCCTACTTTAATAACTATAGATAAGCCACTGACCATATCTCTTGGTGGCTTTACCTGTATTTGCAAGCAGACGACTCTGCCGACCAGGTTCAGTAATTTCATATGAAATAGTAATACGAAACTCCTCAGGGCCTAGAGCTGCTGGTGGGGAGGATGTCGTAAATGTGAAAGAGTCTTCTGCAGTCCAGCCAGTGTTCTCACGGTCCACATGCTGGTATAATATCAGCCGTTCACTGACCTGTCGAGACAGGAAGAAAAATCAGCCCCTGGCTTCAGGGATAATATGAGGACTAACACATATCCTAACTGAAGGAGATACAAGGTTTTTCAGGGTCCATTCTCATGCTCAAATTATGCACATATCTATGCAAACACAAGAGCAGTAACCATGTGGTAACTTATACGTCAAACCTCAGTGTTCTGCAAAAATCGTTTATCAGAGAAACAAAAGCACATTGATTTTGAGAAGACTAAAGCAATGCTTTGTGTATTATAGAGAGCATATAATGAACCTTCATTTGCCTGAATGATAATTTTAAAAACTGTCAACTCATAACCAATCCTACTTCCTATAATACTCCTACCCACATTCTGCTCAATAGCTTATTTTGAAGCCAACCCCAAACAACATTTTATCTGCAAATACTGTAGTAAATATTGACAAAGATGGCTCAATTAAAAACATAATCACAATACCATTATCACATCTAAATATTATTAATAGTTACTTAATATCATCAAATATCCAATTAGTGTTCAAATGTATCTGATAATCCAGGACATATCTTTTTTGTTTGTCTTTTTAACACAGTTGCTTTATTTGAGCCAGGATCCTTAGAAGTCCCCACAGCACATTTGTTTGATGCTTCTCATAGGTGTCTCTTAGTTTATAGGTCCCCCTTCTCTAATTTTTTTTCTTGTAATTTATTTATTAAAGAGATTGGGTCGTTTGTCTTACAGAGCTTCCTATCGTCTAGATTTTGTTGCTTGTGTCCCAATGGTATTATTTAATGTGTCCTCTGTCCCCTATGTTTCCAATACACTAGTAATTAAATCTAGAAATGTAGTAAGAATCGGGTTTAAGTTTCTGTTAAGAATGTTTTACAGGTTGTATTGTATATTTCCCCTGCATCTCATTACAAGGTTGCTTCTCTTTTGGATACATTAGGATTAACAGGTGAATTCTAGTGCTGCCAGGTTGATCTATCTTTTTTAACGTTCCCCATCAGCCTTGTCACCTGATAGTTTTACAGAGTCATTGATATGATTGCTTAAGTCCCTTATTTTGCAGTGGCAAGGTATTGATATTTTTAATCACTCCTCCTTCATCCTTATCTGGAATTCTTCTGTAAAGAACTTTCCCTCATCAGCTATTTGGCTACACTGAGGTACAGTGTATGCAGGAAAGACAGGGTGAGTATTTGATTTTTTCCCTTTATACCAATTTTTAGAAAAATGAGTCCCCTGGTTCCAATATCCAAAAATACCCATTGGTTTTTGTTTTGGGATCACTATAAACTCAAGAGTTTTAATATATGATGTATTTCATTTCATTGCAGTTCTTATTCTCCTTGATGTTCAAATTTTCCCACCTTGCTTAGGGTATTTTTCAAGATTTAATCTAAGTCCCTGATGGCTGTTGCCTATCAATGTTCTTTCTAGCTCAACTGATGGAGATGGGCCCCAGACAGTGTTTTCTTGGCCACATCCCGTGTGGGTAATCCTTCCCCTAACAACAGTGACTGAAGGTTCTAAATCTCAAACCACAGAAGGGAAGGCTAGACATAAAATGTCTCACCCTTTCATTCCTATAGGTCACATCTTTTTCTGACCTGCCTTCTATTATAGTGTCTGAACTTACAGGTAGGTTTTTTCAAGGTATTTATGTCCATGTCGAAGGTGCCTAGGATAAACTATGACATAATTTACAGAGCAGTTGAATCTATTTCATCAGTCAGTATTTGGAAATACTGTATTCTTTAACAGAAGTTTGGTGGTGTGTTGCTCCGGCTTAACACAGGTGCAAAGGATGCACCTAGAATCAGAGTTCTAGAAAGGCTTCTGCTCTAGTGAGTTTCCACAAAATGTGAGCTTCCTGTTTCCAGAGTGTCCGAAAACTGTTGGTGAGTTTTTTGTTCCTTTCGTATTTAAGGGTAAGGCAAGGAAATGCTGTCATTTGGGGATTTTAAATGGGGAGAAGAAAGTATTCTTTCTCAACATTTCCTCATCAAGAAGCAAGGTCACTCATGAAAAATTGGTTTCCCCAAGGAGAATTTCTGGTACTGACTACTGACTCGATTCCCTAGAAGTTTCTAGGAAATAAATCAGTTTTATTTAGCAGTTCTACTATTTCTATTCTTAGCTAAAGATTTATGATAAAATATTCATCATAAATGTATTCCTTTTCCTAGAAACAAGTGACTGTGCCACAGATTTGGGACTGGTGAATGCTTCCTAAAGTTCCCATTCTGCTTAAGAGGTGCACAGTATTCTAAGACAAGAGACATCCAGCTTCTTAATATTAGAAGTAACATAGTCTACTGACCAGGAGGAAACATTTTGTTGGAAGCTAGTCGATCTTGTCCTTTGCTTCTTTGGTTTAAGTAAAAATTAACTTCCCCGAAAAATATATAATAGGTTATTGGAATAATCTAAGGGTCTTCTGATGTCTACAGAATGAAGAGTGATTGTCCCAGGGAAAGAATGGTTCTCAAAGATGAGAACAGTTGATATGAAGGTCAAAAATCTAAGGGAAATTAATTGGAGAGGAGCCCTAACCATAGCTGTGTACTTTGAAGACTCCTGGAGGAGACGTCTGCTATCGGTTCTGTTTTTGAAAAGTCATTCCAAAAGTGAGAAATTGTGAATAACTTATTGACTCATTTGATGCTGGAGTGTGAGAGAATCGAATTAGATTCATCTTGACTGTCGGAGCTTCATGACCGAACCACAGGTAACTGAAAGTGCTGAGCTAGAAGCCAAAGGGAATGAGTGTGCCCGTGGAATGTCAACTTGGCAGTCATGCCCTGAAGGAGCTTGGAGGTGAGTAGAGTCTTTAATATTTAGAAGACAGAGAGCTTTAAGAGTCAGATTCTAGGGGCGCCTGGGTGGCTCGGTCAGTTAAGCATCTGATTCCTGATCTCAGCTCAGATCTTGATCTCAGGGTCGTGAGTTCCATCCCCGCGTCGGGCTCCACACGGGGCATGGAGCCTACTTTAAAAATATATAAATAAGAAACAGTTTCTAAGGTGTGTGTGCATGTGCGTGTGCATGTGTGTGTCTGTGTGTGTGTGTGTGTGTGTGTGTGGTGGAGAGAGCTGGAAAAGGGAGAGCAAACCCAAGATTTTATGGGAAAAAGTATAAGGTAAAGCTCAAGAGAGAAGGATCTCAGACATGATCAGGAATTTTGTTACCTCAAATAGAAAGTGGCCTTAGGGACAACTTCCAACAGCTCTGCACATTTCTGCGGTGTTAAATATAGATAGATAAGCCACTTAGCTGAATACCTGGGCTCTGAGATTAAGGAGAAAAGAGAGGGGAGGTTTTTATTTCCCATGGATTTAGATTAGCCCAGATATTTTCTCTTTTACAGATGAAGCCTTTCTGGAATGTCATTAGAAATGAAATTTTGTAGAATTCCAACTAGTAAATGTGGAAGGAAACACAGAATGAGCAAAATCACCAGTTGGCAATCACCACAGTAATAAATATTTCACAGGTAAGAATCCTAAAATGATTGCTTACACTAGCAAGCTAAGTTGTGATGAGAAACAGGGTATTTAAATAGTTCCGAAGTAGTCCCTCACAAAATACTCAATAACAAAAAGGAAATAGTAAGTTCACCAAGGAGAAACCTGAAAGATAGCAGCTGACTGAGTGGCGACCATCATCAGTAACATGACAGAGTGGGCTTTGGTGCTTCCTGACGTGAGGCCGGAGGAGACCTCAGCTTCTCTCATGCCATTCCCGCCAAAACGCACATCCCGAATCAGACTGTGAAGGAACATCCAATAAAACCAAACCGAGGAACATGCTACAAATAACTGGCCTGTTCTCCTTAAAAAAATGACCATGCCACAAAAGTCAGCATGACTGCAGAATGCTTTCAGATTAAAGCAGGACAAGGACACATGACTACTCAACGCTACATTTTATGCTGTGGATTTTTTTTCTTCAGGGTATTCTAGGATATTCTTTTTTCTAGAGAACACGCATTGAACAACTTGTGAAATTTGAATAAGGTCTATAGATTACATAATAGCATTGTATCAATGCTAATTTCATGATTTTAAAAATTATAATGTGGTTCTACAAGAAAGGCCTTGTTTGTAGGAAATATACACTGAAGTATTTAAAGGTAAAGGTACATCATATCCGCAACTGGCTCTTAAAATTTTAGAAGTGTGTGTGCGTGTGTGTGTGCACGCATGCATATGTGAAGAGGTATGATAAAGCAGATAGTTAAAAGCTAACATTGGAGAATATGGATGAATAGTATACTTTGTACTCTTTTGCAATTGTTCTGAAAGTCTGAAATTACCTCAAAATAAAAAAAAAATTCTAAAAAGTAAATCCCATAGTGTTTTACTATATCAACTTCAGGAAGGGACCAATGGTTTCTTTTCTCTGACGACCAAATATGTGCAGAATGGGGAAGAGGGGGACAACCTTTGCATGCCTCAGGCACTCTGACATCAAGAAGTATTCATTTCCTATCCCAACATAGTCCCCCCACCCCCCTCCAACTTGGTCTGTTTCTCTAGTACCTTAACCAGGCTGTACTCCTGCCTAACCTATGAGTGGGTGAATATGCAGGTCAAAATCCTAGACCTGAGTAGTCCTTTTATTTGAAATGACAATATGATAACACCCCTTGGATCCCTGAGATCTAAACTTTCTGGATTTCATATCCTTGATTCCTACAGAACCACAAAGAAAAATATTTGTTAGAGGCCAAAGAGATAGATTTGGCTCCAAGAAGGCCAGGGCCCTACTGACTTCTCTATGATGGGTTAAAGTTTACAGCTGAGAGGCTGCTGAGAAGCTCCAAGAGGGTGGGAATTTAGGGAACTCCTCTGTATCCCCCCAGTCATTGGCCTAGTTGGGAGCAGAGCTGAGACCAGAAGCCAGATCTCCACACTTGTAGATAAGAACCCTTTCTCCTAAAGCACTTTATGGGAGACTGTTTGGCTCCAACTGCCTGAATGATTACCCTTCTTCCTCCAAGGAGGACACACATTAATATAAAAATGGAAACAGAGGAGTGTAGAATTCGAACTGTGAGTTGATCAGATGTACATTCAAATATAAATGCTTCCAACTTCCAGCTCTGTGGCTTTTATTTAGGTCATTTAATCTCTCTGAGCCTCATTTCTGCATTAAAATATGGAATAACATCTCACTTGTAAATATGCATTTAACCTAGTCAGTCTTTTGCCGTATTAATGTTCAAAAAGGCATGCCCTGGGCATTTCTCAGTCTTTCAGGAAAGCATCTAAGTCCTCACTAACCAATTCCTTACTAGGACATCAGAGGATTCTGGTTACGATGGAAGGCTATACTTATTTTTTATAAAGAATCATGGCATGAAAATATTAAGCAATTAGAAATTTCTAAAACAAGCCTAATAAAATAAATCTTTTCTCGTAAAACAAAAAAATAGTTAAACTGGAATTTTGGCACATAGACCAGAAGCTTACTTCCAGTTGCTTTGTAAATAAGCAGTAGTTCACCAACCTATAATTGACATTTCAATAAATATTTGTTTAATGAATAAGCTACTTAGAAAGCACCTTACAAAATTTAATTATAAAGTATGTTTATATCATGGAGCCGTAGAAATAAAGCAATCCAAGACATTTCTTACCCATTTAACAAAAACACAAACAGTACATTTTACTGAGCCCTAAAATGTGCCAGACACTCTGCAAGGCATCTTATGTGACTCATTTTATTTAATTTTGTTTTAGGGCCCTTATTATATCCACTTGACAGATTAAAAAAAAACCTGAGGCTCAGAAAATTTAAATAATTCACTCACAGCCAACAAGTGGGAAAGCCCAGTTTTTAATCTAGTCCCACGTGACTCCAGAATTCACGTTTTTTTCCACTGCCCTGCTCCTTCACCATGGAAAGCTCAATGAGATTCTAGGCAACTAAGAAACTCACAAGAGATGCACTCCAAATTTAAGGAATTTAGTAATGTAAAAAGTCAGTTAGGAGATATGGCCAAGGCAGACAAATGCCATTTTGTGGCCCGGCCTGGCTAGGACATAATCACTATTGGCCAGAACTTGTAAGGATTCAAAGAAATAGCTCATTCTACATACTCTATTTATTACAAAAGGAAAGTTTAAGAAAAACTGTATTTTATCTTTTCTTTTCTACTACTGCCATTGTATATCAGGTATAAACTTTCTCATAGGGCCTTACAGGAAGGAAGGTGGGTTGAGGGGAAAAGAGTTTCTACCTGGATCAAGACTGAGGGCAATTCTTTCTGGCAAGGTGACCGGCAGACATCTATGTTCTTCAAGCTAAGCTCTTTAAACCCAAAGGCATTTTGTATAGTTCCTCATTGTTTGACCACATGATTTTACACAAACCTCAGCGTTCTTCAGATTTTTTTGTGTGGGTGGGCAGGACAGAGTTGTTTTGTTTGTTTGTCTGTCTGTTTTTGTTTTTTGGGGCAAGATATAATTCTTAAACATTCAAATATTACAAAGGGTCATGAGTGCCTTGGATGAACCCAGGGTTGGAGAGGAGCTTTGATACACCATGCTTGGTGGAGTCAACCATGACACAGAATCTGACAATTTTTTCCCTAAAACCGTGTGTACATTCTGTAGATCCACAAAAGTACATGCGGACAGGACAGAGTGTTTAGAGACTAAAACTGTCAGACTGGGCCAAACACAGGCTAGAATGTTCTGTAGCATCTCTTCATTCAGAGGGTCTTTATAAATCCAGTTCCCTATGGCCCTGATAAGAACATCAGAGCATTAGTTTTTTATACTTATCTCTCCCATTGTGGGTCTTAAAAGTCAAGCTCAGCTTTGAAATTCCCGATGGAGAAGAGAGTAACCACATTATCTTGGAGTCAGCTGGGAAAAGGGAGAGGAAGAAAGGAAGACATGCAGTCCCTTCCCTTGATTCTCCACAACGCAATGGCTTTGTTAAAGGTCCCAGTCTCCAGACAAGATAATTGTTGTCCGGAAGAAGAAAGGTAAACAGAACTGGCCAAAAAGTCTCTATCTTGGGCAGATCTTCATGGAGAAGGGAGACTGCAGAAAGCCAAACACTTCAGAAAGGTAAGGTCTCTAAGGTTCCATAAGGGTTAACCAAAAAGTCCTATAAGCTAAGATTTGGAAGACAACAAAGTCCTGTGCTCCTGAAGGATGAGCTCAGACAAAGGACACCTCTTCATGTGCCTTCCATGTGTGTAGACAGCAGTCGCGTCTGGAGGACTTAAGGTTCCCAGAAGAGGTCAGAAGTCTGGGGCAGCCCAGGGAGTGGCAGCTCGGAGGGTGCCCAGGTACCATGCTAAAGAAAGTGTAACTGGGTTAATTCTTAGAAGTGATTCTCCTTAATGGATAGAAGACCTAAGTTCCTAAATGGTGCTATCTGGAAATCTCCAGCTAGAAATGGGCAACTGAAAACCGGGTCCAAATAATTACCCATGTCCCTCCATGATAGAGCCAATCTCCACATAAAAAATGCTAGATCGGAAAGCTTTTCAAAGAGCCTAGCAATAGAGCCATCTATAGCCTTACTCGGCAGAAAGGTCCAAATCCACATTTATATAGAAGTGAACATTGATTCTCACGGGCTTTATGCCATTACAAGCAATGGAAACCTTTAATAACACTACCAAACGAGATCACAGAAGAGGTGATTCATTAGGAAACAGCAGAAGGTAGTATGGGACGTCTTGCTTTTTTACAGATGAGTGCAACAGGCTAAAAATGCACCCCCCCCCGGAAATATCGGATCCAAATCCCTTGAACCTGTGAATATGACCTTTTTTAAGAAATGATTTTATTTATTTATTTGAGAGAGAGAGGGCGAGAGAGCATGGGTGAAAGAGCACAAGCAAGGGTAACGGAAGAGGGAGAGGGAGAAGCAGCCTTCCTCACTGAGCAGGGAGCCCGCCCAACACAGGCTTGATCCCAGGATCCTGAGATCAGGACCTGAGCAGAAGGCAGATGCTTAACTGACTGAGGGACCAGGCTCCCTGAATATTAACTTCTTTAGCAAAGACTTGGCAGATGTGAACAAGGATCCTGAGATTGGAAATTGCCCTGGACTATCGAGGTGGGCCCTAACTGCAATCACATGCATCTGTACCAGAGGGAGGCAGAGAGATATCTGACTCAGATGAAAGAGTAGAGAGGAAAGTGACCAATGGAGGCAGAGATTGGAATGATAAAGCCACACACCAAGAAATGCTGGCAGCTACCAGAAGCTTCAAAAGGCAAGGAAGGAATTCCCCATTAGAGCCTCCAGGGGAGAATGACCGTTGACACGTTGATTTCAACACAGTGAAATGGAGTCTCAACTTCCGGCCACCAGAATTGTGAGGTAATACACTTCTGCTGTTTTAAGCTGCCAAGTTTGTGGCAATTCATAAGAGCAGCCATAGGAAATTAATACAAGGAGAAAAGATAAACCACTCTCACTGAAATGGGAATGAGTTCTGAAGAGCCAAAAGTTCTAAGAAAAAGAAACATTTCTGGTTATTCAAAGCCATTGAGCCAGGACCCACGAGCCAAGTTCCAGTTTGAACAATGAATAGGTGAGCAAGTGACAACTGAATATTTCTACAGGTGGAAAATATGCTGGCACATAATTCAGTGAACTGTGATGGCAAAACCAAAATTGCCAAAATGAAACACTGGTGGGAAATGTCCAACATGACCACTGAGCCTAGTCGCATTGGAGCTTGCTACTGATGAGACCCCAAGAAACTGGGGGGCGAGGGCAAGAGTGATTATTAACACAGAGACACTGACCCTTCTCTGTTCAGAAAATGAAAGGGCCCAAGTTTAATGATCCCATTGTGCTCGCCATTACGTGGTAATAAATTAATTTCTATCCTATGGAAAATGTGCTTGCAATTTCTTAAAACGTCAGTGTTATCTTGAGCAACAAACTCAGACTCCGGGAGAAGAGGTAATTGGACAGAATTCACAACGCAGAATGCATTGTATTATTTTAAAGTGTGGCCCTGGAAGGCTGTGATTATTGTATTTCAGCAACGTTGACGAAGATGGATGACCTTCCCTCCTCAACGGCACCGTGGCTTCAATGCAATTACTGGCTTTACGGAAAAGAAAAAAGGCCAGACATCAGAAACCCCAAAACCAGAACACTTTGCTTTTTAATGATTCCAAATGATCTAAACAGGCACTGGAATGAAAATCACTCAATTAGCCCTCTGCTTTACTAGGAGTGCTTTATAGAATTCAATTCGTACTTTGTTCACACATTCTTTGACATGAACGCTAAATCTCTAAAATTATAAAAAGTTTTCATTTCATAAAATTTGATGATTCACCTTCTCTGTGTCTGTGTGTTTATTTTTTCAGGGTATAAGGTTTTCAGCCCAAGTTTCGTGATTTAGCTTTTCCCATTTAGGCAGATGGGATATGATGGTGAAAAACAAGCCTGTTACTTGATTATCTTGGTAGGTTGACATGGTATGGCTTAAAAAATAGTGAATTTATTCTGGGATAAGAAAATATTTTGAGCTATAACATAACAAATGTATTCGTACAATTATTCCTACATCCAGCGTATGGTATTAAGCACGATGGAGTGTCTAGATATCTTTCACAATCTGTAACCGTCCAGAGTCACTGATTAAAATGGTCATTTTTGTTTGTCCATCAAAAAAGCAAGAAAGGGTGTGGGTTTTGTGTGCAAAATGATACAATGGCTTTGCCTCCCCAGCTGAGGGTGACAGAGGGCTGGAAACACTTTCGTCCTTTAAGGTAAAGGTGTGAAAGAAACTCAACCATCAACTGCCTACAGCATTCTCCCAATTGGACACTTAGGTCATTGGCCAACTGAAATGAGAAAATTTGAAATTAGAAAAACTGGTAAAGAATGCCAAAAAGCAATCAAAGCCGTTTGATTACATGAACATGGCTGAATAGTTCTAAACTCTTTCTACACTTGAACTTGATGCCTGCCTGAGTCATATCTCTTTTAACCAACCAGAGTGAAGAGGGCTGATCAAAGCACGAAATACATGCTCAATAAACATCTCCGTTAAGTAATTTCAAAGAAAAGGCTGTGATTATCTTCATCACCTCCGAAGTCTGCCTCTACCACTTTTCTTATGTCCCAAATTGTTCTGGAACTGCCGAGTAAATCTGAGCCGCGATGAATGGCTGAGAGTCAACCAGGGTCCTATTCGACAGAGCCACAAAATTGCAGATTTTAGAAAAAGATTTCCATTCCATTTGCACATGAAAAAAGAGAGAAGATCTGGAAATGGGGAAGCCAGGAAGATTAATAGTGAGTTACTTGCTCTTCCCAAGTCAAAATAAAACTGTGCATTTTTGAACACACAAACTAAAAGCGATCAGAATGCCTTCAGATTAATGTCAGTTGTATTGAATTTATTGACGATGCCCTGCTTTTTCCCCCCAATATTAATGCACTGCTTTAATGTGTTCTAATTTTATTTTGACAATAAGCACGTGTTATTTTCATACTCAGAAACATACACACACATGGAAGGAGTCAGAGTTAGCACTTGGGTTTCTAGCTTTACAGAGTTTCCTCAGCATACGCCCTCCTCTCCCCACATTATTGATGTGTTTTGTGACTACTGAAGCGAAGAGTAGTTAGGGTGTTTCAATGACATTTATTCATAGACACTTAGTCAAACATATCCTGCCTAACCCACCTCAACTTTGCCACAGCAGCTGCTCCGGGGAGGAGTCCTTCCACTGGGTCCTGCTTGCTCTGGCCACTGGGGTGCAATCCTTGGACCTTTTCCCCCCGCCCTGGGGGCCTCATTCTGCCTTCCAGCCTATGCTGGGCCCACGGTCGAAGCGTTCCATCCAGGCATGAGGACCTGAGATCTCCTCAGTCCCCCGCTCTCATCATCACTCAGGGAAGTGTGTTCCAGAACACCAGGGGCTCCTCCCCAAAGGGAAACAGTAATTGGGTTATGGGGTGACAGGCAAATGTCATCCTCTTCTAATGACCTCATTTCCATTCATTAAATCACTGTAGCACATTAGGATAAACACGGCAGGCAATTCTGGTGTCCCAGAAAAATGGCCTTCTCCTGTGAAACCAGTCTTCCGGCTACTGGAGAGGCAGGGAACCTCTCACATTTCCAAGAACAAAAAGGTAGTACCCGCAGCCTTAGCTAGCGGTTAGCTCACGTCTGCTGCGTGAGGGGCAGTGTTCTGGGGATTTCGTACCCATGATCCACGCTAATCCACACACAAGCTTCTAGAAGAAAGGGCAGTCTGGTAGGTGGGGGCATGACCCAGCGTCAGAGGCCCTGGGTTCAAATCCAAGTTCTGCTGCCCCTGAGCTGTGTAACTGTGGGCAGGCTGCAGAACCTCCCTGTGCTTGAGGCTCCCAGCCTTCAAGTTGAGATGATGAGTAGTAAGGAAGAAAGTTTAGGACTGCACCTGGGACACGATGAATGTTCAAAATGGCTTCAATTACCATTACTACTGTTTTCCTCATTTTCCAGATGAGGAAACTGGGGCTGGAAAGATATGTAACTTGCTTGAACTCGCAGAGCTAATCCAGGTCTGATTTTAAAGGTCAAGGGACTTGTCCTCAGCCAGGAGCAGACAGCAGGAGATCAGGGGGCAACAGCAGGGCGCCCGATTCCTCAGTGAGGTATTTGCTCCACACTCACACACCACAGGCCCAGAGAGTGAGGGCTGCTGAGCTGGATTTCTACAGCCTCTAAACATATCTTAGATGCTGTTTTATGACACAGGAATTGTCACGCCCAGGAGTATACTTGCGTAAAAGGCCTGATACACAGTCTGGTGCCTTGTGTACAATAAAAGGAGCTTGCCTTTGTCCCCCAAGACAAAAGCATAGGCTGGGCTCTTGGCATGGTGGATGTTTGCCCTGGAGAGGAAAAGCCTTGTGTGTTGAGAAAAGCCACACACCTGGTCCATTCGAGAAGAAAGAAACTCCTCTCTCACCACACCTGACTTGTGGCACTGCCCAGGCTGTGCTTCCAGACCAGCCTGCTCCTGTCTCCACAGGAAAGACCAACAGTTGGGCCCAAGGCTCCTGGTCCCAGACACCCCTTTGCAGGTTCCTTCCAGCCCTGATCCCCAACCTAACACCTCACTTGCCCCGGCCAACAGCTGCCACTGCCTCTTGGTTCTTAAAGTGGAAGGAACAATGAGAGGAAAAATGAAACCCTAAAATAATTGGATTTTAATCAATCAAGACTTTTATTGCCTGCCCCAGAGCCTTATAACTAGTTTGGGGTTTTAATTCCTGTTTATAATTGTGTCGTATTATAAAAGCGGTTTGTTTTCATAGGAAAATGTATTACAAACAGTGTTCAGATTACCAGGCTAGCCTGCTGTGGTAGATTGTTCTGTTGTCCCAATTAGTCAGGGCCTCCTTTCTGTGAGATGACTGACTGCCCTTCCCCACCCCCTGACATCAGGCTTGCTCATGTAACTTTCTTTAGTCAATGAGATGTGAGAGTAAGTGACACATGGCACATCTGAGCACAATTTAAAGAGTCATTGTGTGGTTCTACCCTCACTTCTTTTTCTGCTGCAAATACAGCCCAGTGCCCAAAAGAGGGGCTGCCCTTTGACCTTGGGTCCTAGAATGAAGGAGAGATGGAGAGCAGACCCACAGCCAGCCCTCAGCCCATATACAGTATAAGTGAGAAATCGACTTTGTTATTGTAAGTCATTGAGATTTGGGAGTTGTTTGTAACTGCGAAGTAACTAGTGGGGCCTGGCTGCCATATTCACTACGGTTAGTTAGACCATATTCATCTAAAATAGTATATATTTGCCATGAAAACTAGTGGAAACTAATGCTTGAAATGATCACCATCTAAAAAGTGGGTTTCGTTTTGTTTTGTTTTTAAAGAACGAGGGTTAGAGCCAAGGCGTCTTTATAGGGCCGATATCATTCTTGTCATTATTCAAAAGGCAAAGTGACCCTGGGCAGGTTTTGATGCCTTTGGGCACATTAAGCTCCTCACAGAATTTAGTTTTCGACCTAATTTATTATTGCGTCCTCCAGAGTGCATCTATAAACTAGAGAAATCATACTTCCTCCTTTCAGTGTTGCACTCAGAGCTTTTGCTGCCTCATGATCTGCTCCTCAAATGCATCCCAGACAAAGGCAACTGCAAGGCAAAAGCCAGATTCAACTTTACTACGTCACACAGGAGAGAAATGGCTCGGAGGTTAAAGGCAGACAGGCAGTTCACTCTTGCTATTTCTTCTAAACTTGACTTTGGAGTGTTTTTATTCCTTAGAATGTAAAGCCACAGCCAAATCATCAATCGAATCCATGTACACACTGCTTAAGAATGAAAAAAGAAGACTGAAAGGCAAGCAAGCATTAGTTATATTCAAGAAGATCATTTGGGAACATAGACTTTTAGAAAATGAAGTCATATATTAGCAAACATAGCCAGTCACATTCCTAGGATGCAAAAGAAAAAAAACTATATCAAAAGGCTTGAAGCCTTATCCATTTAAATAAAAAGGTAAGTGGATGGTGGTGGTGGTAAAACACTAGTGAAATGTAAAACAGGTGGTTCTGGATACAGGTTAAATGCACACACATACAGATTTATGTACATACGTATAACTTTACTATGCTAAATAATGTATACGATATTACGTATTAAATCTAGATGTACCCAGACATACCCTGCAGGGTTTACACCTGCCCCTCTGCTTTGGGTTTCCTTTAAACCTGTCTTCATAATAAAAGGATTCCTTTTCATTCCTTAGACACAGAGTTTGAGGTTGCTTAGAGTTTTCTGACAACTGCGTCACGCTGTGCTCGCTACAGTGTTTGGTTTGAAAACCAGCGCAGCTGAAGTGGTCACTGCCTGGGCAAAGGGGTGCGTCGGATGGGCTTGACAGGGTGAAGACAAGCAAGGGGCCACCCTGCACAGCCAGCCAGCCCTGCTCAGCAGCACGCACGGACGCCAGGACTCACCAGATTCTGTGTAAACACGGAAACATCCTCTGTGCTGTTGTCAGAACTGACTCGCACCAGCCTCCCGAGTCTAGGGGAACTTACAACTGTAAATGTTACAGTTCTGTTTCCTGTGCTGTCCGCGTCATTGGTCACAGCTCTCAGGTCACAGGATGAAAGGGGCTTCACGGAACCTAAGCAAAGATGAAAACATGCACTTACGTATGAAGCATATGAAGGCTGCCAGTTAACAAAATGATCTTTATAGATCCCTGAAAATTCTGGAAAACACATGGTTACACGCGGGGACTGGCTAGCACGAAATTGTGACGTGAGGGACTAGTAATCCTCAAGGCATCTATTTTAAGGATGTGATTTGCTCCTGGGGCTGGAGATGAAGGAGGAAAATCAGATGAGATGTGTTCCTCAGTCCCCACCAGTCCTGCATGGCTTACTGATCCCCAGAGAAAAGAGGCAATGCCAGTGTGTGGAGGCTGGCTCCAGGTGCAGAAAGGGAAGTCAGCTGGGCACCCTGAGAGAACGGGACACAGTCCCTCCCCTGGGAGGACAGACGTGCCCTGGCCCGATGGTGGCTGCAGGTGCTTAATGGAGCGTTCATTTGTGCACATCTTGGGGAGAAGCTGGCTCTTGAACAAACGTGAGACATCTCCAGAGGTCCCCAGACAGGCAGGTTGCAAGGACACTGTGGGGAGGGAAGGGGCTGTGCAAATGCCAAGGGAAGAAGAACCAGGCACAGGCGAGTTTGTGTGCTTGTGAGACCAAATGCGGCAACTCTAAGCTAGAGAGGCTCAGGGCCATGTGGGTGAGAGCAGTGCTTTTCCGAAGGTCTGTGGTGAAGGGTCGGTGTTTTCCCCTCCCCCAAGCCTCTGTGGACTGCTAATTTTATAAAATACAATAAAACGCTGCAGCAATGTCAGATTGGTATAAGCAATTCTAAATGCTTTCTATTCTTACCAGTTCACAGACCAGAAGATCCGCAGACCACAGTTCGGGGGCACAGAGTTGGAGCACGTATCCCTTTCGTTCACAAGGATTTGGGGAACGTCCCCAGCCATACAGGGTGGCAGGTCTGGAAGAGATTCTCAACGTCCTCCTGGCCCAGAATCTCACCGCATCTCTTCCTTTTTAGCCCTGGCTAAGGAAGGGCTCTAGCCTTGTGCCTCGCACAGGGTAGCCCTTGGAGTAGGACCCGATAAATTGTTTAGGAAGCTGAGTCAACCACCCAATCGTAACGAAGCCTCGTGAACGACATTTGTTTCGGTTTACTTGCTGAGCACTGTAGCCTCAGAAAGTGAGGGCCACCAATTACAGTGTTTAACCGTATCAGGCTCTTAGAAGTGGGACCTGACTACAGCTAACACAAGGAGAAGCCAGCTTTGGGTAAGAGTTTCAGATGTGCAAGGATTGTTCTGAGCCTTCGGTATGGAGGCTGCATCTAAGATGCCGAGCAACAAACCCAAAAATGAGAGGTGGAACTACATTAAACTGAAAAGGGTCTGCTCAGCAAAGGAAGCCATCCCCCAAATGAAAAAGGAACGCATGGAATGGGAGAAAACATGTGCAAGCCACGAGGCTGGTAAGGGCTTAACACTCAAAATATACAAGTTCTCACACAACTCAATAGCAAAAAAGCCAAATAGCCCAATTTAAAAATAAGCCAAGGGCCCGAATAACTATTTCCCAAAGAAGACAGAGAAATGGCAAACAGACACATGAAAAAGGGCTCATCGCCAGGGAAATGCGAATCAAAACCTCCATGGGCGACCACTCACACCTGTTAGGATGGCCATTATCAAAAAAGACAAGAGAGAACAGATGCTGACGAGGGATGTGGAGAAGCAAAAACCCTTGTGCCCCGGTGGTGGGAATGCAAATTGGTGCAGCTACTCTGGAAAACAGCATGGAGGTTCCTCAAAATATTAAAACAGAACTACCGCACGATCCAGCAATCCCATGTCTGGGTATGTATCCAAAGGAAACAAAACCATTTTCTTGAAGAAAATAATTATATGTGTAAATACATATGTAATATATTATTCAGGCTTTAAAAAAGAATGAAATTCTGTCATTTGCAACAACATGGGTGTCACTGGAGGGCATTATGCTAAGTGAAACAAGCCAGACAGAGAAAGACAAATAACTGCATGGGATCACTTACTTTAAAAAAAAAAAAAAAAAGAAAATCTAAAAAAAAAAAAAACCAGTTGAACTCATAGAAATGGAGTGTGGAGAAGTGTTTGCCAGGGGATGGGGGGAATAAGAGGAGGTTGGTAACAGGTACAAATTTTCAGTTATGAAATGAGTACTGTCTGAGGATCTAAGGTCTGACATGGTAACTATAGTTGATAGCACTATACTGTATAATCGAAATTTGCTAAGACAGTAGAACTTAAATGTTCTCTCTCACACACACACAAGGTAAGAATATGAGGTGATGGATGTGTTAATTAACTTGATGGGGGAATAATCCTTTCATAATGGATAGGTATATCAAATCATCATTTTGTATACTGTGAATAGCTTCACATTTTGTTAAGTGTATACCTCTGTAAATCGGAAGAACAAAACAAAACAAAATGTCTGCGCCCCTGGGATGGGCACTGCATCCTGGGGCTCTGGGGGTGAGGCAGGAGTGCCTGGTGATGTCAGCCTCAGGAACACAGTTGGGCCCCAGGTTCAGGGCTGTCTTGGCACCGTTTTGGCTGTTACACATAAGTCCTCATGTGATGCTTGGAAGTGCCTCCCACATTTCTCTTACTCCTTTGCTGTTGACATTTTTGCAGACACTGCCCTCTTCTAGCTTCCAGTGCTGGGGGCCCGGGGTCTCAGGCCACCCGGGGAGGCTGAGAGGAATTATTCTGTACCTGCAGTCAGTGTTAATATGAAGTCAAAACTAAGGCCCATTCTTTGTTACCTGCCACCGTAGGCTTCCCTCAACTGTCAGGTGGACCGTGTTTTTATGTGTGCGGTCTTTAGACACCCAAACTTCTCTACCTTTAGCTTTTTTTAGACCTTTCCTCCACTGTGCCTTCTTCATAATCTCCTTCTTATAAAGGGCTCTAACTTTTCACTTATTCCTCCCTGTCCAGGGCTACCTTTGGCAGGTGGGGGATGGGAGGGACTCTTTCTTTAAGACAACATCATTTAATTTGTCTTAGCTGTTTGGGGGAGAGGACCCACCAGAGGTGTTCCAGGCCAAGAGTGCTTTTTTTCTCAGCCAGAGTACATCAATCCCTCATTCCCTTGTCTAGCTGTCTAACCCAGGAGGGTGTCTAGGGTTTAATTCCTAGTCCGCAGTCATCTGGGCATGTTCAGTCAGCAAGACTAGACAGCAACATGTTGTCACAGCCTGATGAGCATCTTTTCTCATTCAGCCCAATTCACAGAAAGCCAAACATTGTTTCCCACCCCCCATGCACCTCATTTCATCCAAGCATTGATAGTTTCATCGGTTAAGCTCCAGGCACTTAATATGGGAAGGATTTCTCTAAGGTGTCCCCTAACTGTAGATTGCAAACAGTAACTGTCCTATAAGAAGGGTGATAATAAAAGGGCTCATAACTGTATCTGTTTGGCAAGCCCTCACTCCACATCCACCTCTTAGAGATCTGAAAGCAAATCAGCATGTTAAAGACTCTAAGTCTTGGAGTACAGAAATCTACTTTATTTTTCTTTTAAATACAGCATTTCTCTAACATACTTCTCTCCTGTTGTGTTTGTTTCATGACAAACAACCACCTTCACACCAGCGAGAGTTTCATGGCCACCAGGCTAGGCGGCCTTGCTCATTTCTTCAACAGACATTATCAAGGGCCTCGCACGTGACAAGCCCTAATAAGGAGTAGTGGTATGCTAGGAAACAGCACAGACATGGTCCTGCCATTCCTTTTGGACACCATGACCACCCTAAGGAAGACAGATCTGTACCCTCACTAAGAAAGGATAACAAATGTCAGAGAGGATAAGCTATTTAACTAATGGTCAAATGTAGGTCTTACGGACTCCAAAATGAGTATTTTTCAAGCTGACACTATATTGTCTACACCGTACTACTTTAAGCTCAGCGCTGGAATGATTACTGAGTTAGGAAATGTGATGAATCATTCAACAAATCCAACAGATTCTCCTCTCCACCTTCTGAACACGCTGCCAGACTTCTTGCCTGGTCCTCACCTCTGCAGCCATACTGTGCTCTCTGGTATGCTCACCCCTCTTTGTTGCCATTCATCGAAATGCCACTCGCTCTGCACAGGTAGATAAGGACCTGCCTTGCCAACAAGCTCTCCCTGACTATTCCAGTCTATGGGAAATTTCCCTCCCCTGAACTCGTGTCACTCTCCTAATCTATACCACTCACCGGACCCTTAGCATAGGTTTTGCATGGTTTGTGTACTCGTGAGGGTAAGTCTCCTATTTCCCCAATTAGTAAGCCTTTAATTTTTTTTCCTTAAGGACTGACAATCTTTTCTTATAGTCCTTGATTATCTCCCACTACGTCTTGCAATATTCAAATCAGTGTTACAAGACTAGCCGACAGATCTCTGCTTTAAACTCTAGCAACACACTGTGATTTCCTCCTGCTTTCTTCTCTCCCTCCATTCCCACCACAAGGGACAGATGGCCCATCAGTGAGATGTGATTCCCTCTATAGTATGACCAAACCCCCAGGGTATTGAAGTGACACAGTCTGCTATGAATACCCTTCACTCATCAGCTACTGTGTAAGCTTATATTCTAGACCAGTTTGACAAAACTCTCAAGGTCAACCCCTCCTCAACACTCTTTGTGAAAGAGCCAAGTACCATTTGGATATGCAGAAAAACTAGGTCCTAAGGCCACAACATGTTCTAACATGTCACAACTGAAGATAAACAAATGCATTTCATGGTAGCATTCAAGGTGTAAAATTGGTTATAAAATTTTCTGAGGAATAAATTTTGCAGGAACAAGTAGAAGGTGCGTGTGTGTGTGTGTGCGCGCACATAATGTGTGTGTGTGTATTTATGTATACATACACAAAATAACAAAATGAAAATATACATTGAGTAGACATTTTTTCCTTCGTTCATACACGAAAAGAGTTCATTTAGAACTGCAGTCCTTCACACTTCATCCTTTCATACTGAGTTAAAAAAGGACTTTCAAATTTGGCAGGGCACAGAAGCTATGGTTAACCTTAAAATATTCACCCGTTAAGTATTCTTACAAGTATTTTGGCTCACCCTACAAATTCTTACAGGTCTCAAGTCAGGGCCACTTTTTAAGACTAAGTCCACAAGGAAGGCAAAACAGCCCGGCCAAAGTCTGCCAGGCTGCTGGGGAGAGTCCAAACGGTATGGGATCAGTGCGAGTGAAAACAAATGTTGACTGATGCTGGGTTGCAAGATTTTCCTACTCCAAGAGAGTGAAATACACAAAATGTCTACATCTTTGCTGTTTATGAAATTGCTATGCATATTTTCCTGATGGTGTATGTCAATCCATCAATAATATCAAGGAGACAAAATAAGGAGCCTCCATGATGACTGCATTCTCAGAGAACTGCTATTCTAAAAACTGAGATGGGCCTGGAACACAGGCATGCCCAGAAAGGAGAGAAGCTGCCATGATTCCAGCACAAGATTTGGGGTTGGAGTTGGCACTGGCTCTTGAGGCTTATGATGCCTGTTAGTTCTATGACCTTGAAAGTGCCTGAGCCCCCGTGTTTTCTATCAACATTGCACCATGCTCCAACAGGGATGATGCCACTTACTTTTCTGTATGTTCTTTCACTGAACTCCTTCAAACAATCCAGTGCAGTAGACGCAAATGTAAAGCACAACAAAAGCACAGGTATTAATAGCATCTGGTTGCCCATTCTAGAACATGAATAGATTGCCTGCTATTATGGTTCTATAAAATCTATTGTTCTATAAAAAGGAATACGATTTCCCTGATATTTCAGAACATATAGGTCAACTGGAGTCTGACAAGAGCAGTTGCTCACAGCTGACACCTGGAGTCACACAGGGAGGAGGGGTACAATGACCCCCTTCCCTCTCAGCCAAAGTACCGCCTAACAGATGAGGGAGGCAGAGGTCACTCAGAGCCTGCTCCCTGCAGGACCTGTCATGCTGCGGGGGGGGAAGTCCTGAGGGAAGAGGGAGAGTGGGGCATCTGTCATCACCCCCCAACAACTTCACACAGAAGCAGGGACCGACATCCTCGGGTGGCCACTGTAGATGCCGCTGAGCAAGGCTCACATGCGTCCCTGGAGAGAGGAGGGGATGCGGTCATGGGAACCATACCCACGGCAGGGACTTCCAATGCAGAACGGAGTGGACCCCCACCACCTGGGACATGAGGATAGGAGAAACAGCAAGGACAACTGGACCGAGTGACCCATAGGGTCCATCCCAACTCTAAAAATCTGTGACTCGGCAGTAGTCATTCCCACACCCGCTCGAATGGAGATTTTATCAAATGTAACAGCCACCTACTGGAAATGGACACGAAAATCCATCCTCCTTCCTCCGGCCAGGAGCTGGAGCTGGAAATGGAGGGCAATGTGGAAACCAAGAACTATAGACCTCAGGGGCTAGCTAGGGGGAAGCTTGGAGAAAGGAGATGCTCACTTGGGGCTGGGTCCAAATAGTAGATGGAGGGCTATGAGAACTCTATGTTTTGCATAGTTCCACAAAGGTGACAAGGGAATTTGGTCCACTTTCATATATTTTTCTCGCTAAACTAATATTCAGTAAAACAGGCGCCAGAAACACAAGGCTTTCTAAGCTGTAGTGCTCTAAGTCCCCTTTAATCTGACACAACTGTCATCAATTACTAAACCAGAGTTGAGCCGGAAGAGATGACAAGTGTCTCATCTTTTGCAGCAGCCAGATTTACTCTGATTTGAGAACACTTTTTCCCGGTAGATTGCTACATTTTTCAGATTACTAGGGCACTGTAGTAGTCCGCTTATTTTTAAACGCTAAATGGCACCCTCATCGCCTTGAAAAAAATTGATAGACACATCACGGTTATTCCCAGAGAAAAATTATGGAATATAAAAAGGCTTTGGAATAGAAGAATCTGGGTTAATGTATCCTTAATTAGATTTTAATAAGATTTCATTTCATGCGCTCAAGAGCTTAAGGCAACTAAAAATCGCAACATTTCTCCTCAAAAATTGTGTGTCTGTTAAAGTTACAGTGATTTTTCTCTCGGTCTACCTTAGAAGGATGCGAGCTTTATTCACCATTTACGGGTCACACAGCTAAATTACACCATCTCTCTAAACCACAAATCCCGCCACCTTCCTGTAAATATATCACCTACCTCACATGCGTGTAAAGAGTAAAAGACTAGTACCGTGCCAGCCCCATGAATCTCAATCCTGGCTGTCCTTCAGAACCACCTAGAACTTAAAAAAATATAATGATGGCCAAGCCCTACGGCAGAGACTCCCTGTTCAGGTGGGGTAAGGTGAGGCCCAGACGCAGCTATTTTTAGAAGCTTCCTGGTTGAGAACAACTGGCTTAGAGTGACCATATTATAACCATAACTATAAAGTGATTACTATCTTTCTTCATCTCTGTTTGACTGGTAACACGTATCAAGTAAACGAGTCACTGTGTAGGGCTTTTTTTTTTTTTAACTGTAATATATATTTTATTGTTTTCTGGTAGGTCTACCTCAGTGCATTTTTTAAAAAAATAACAAGTTTAAATATTTGTTCTTCTTTTTTATTACCCCTGCCATGGGGTAAATCTTTCCCTATCCCTGCCATGACGGTACTGAGTCAGAGACGTTCACTTTGATTTTTCCATCTCACTAAGCTGAAGTTCTGGGCAAACAACAGTCCAGAGGCTTCAGGGCCCTGAAGCCAATGCTCAGTGAAATCCCTCAAGGCCCCCGGATGCACAGGGTTTCTATATTTAGAAAAAGAATATGCAAGATCTCGATGGTCACTGCAGAGCCTGGACCGAATGCAGAGAGCCTGGGAAGAGTGCACGTGGATCACGGGCCTCCTCTCCCATGGCTCTTCACCAGCACACCCTCTCTGCCAAACAAGGGAGGGGAAAGAGAGAGGAGGTGGACAGAGACAGCCTTACTTTTGCTAAATCCTGCAAACAGAGGCTTCTTGCTGGGACTTTGTGACTGCTGTTGGTATCACTTTAGGGTAAGCAATGACGCTTTTCACCACGCAGGTAGAGCTTTCTAAATAAATTGAAAACCACTTCACCCCAAACGCACTCAAGTAAAATCTTACCTGGAAAGATGCTCAGTCCTCGGTTTACTTCTAAGCGAAGGGTCAGGGTTTGAGCGGTGATGCTAAAAATTTGTCGCGGTGCAAAGTTCAAACCATCAGTAACCTGAAAATTAAAGCCTCCTGACATGGCTCCTTCAAAAGAAGAATTATACTCTGGTCACTTTGGCTGCTTGGCAAAAGCCACCCACTTTCGCCCTCCCTCCCACCTAACCCCCCCCCG
>NC_048220.1:107832021-107860587 GCF_002007445.2 Ailuropoda melanoleuca | reverse complement strand
GCCCCCGCAAAGCAACCCCTATCAACTGGAGAATGTGTTAATAGAGTCACCGAACTCACCAAACCAAACATTGACAAAATGGGAGGTTAAAAGAACATTAATGAAGGTCTAAAATGCATCCTTCCCTCCGTTCCCCCCTCCCCGTGACCTAATAGAAGAAAGCAAAGGTGTTACCTCCAAGAAATTTTTAAAAAATCATTTTAAACACATTCATCGCCTGCATTTTAATATTTTGGAATCACTTTACATGAGCAAAAGGAAGGCATGCATGTCGTGTGCACGGCATACACACACACACACANACACACACACACACATACAGACAAGCAATTTCTGAAATATTGACTTAATAATGTCAAAAATCCAAACTAGGGGGAAGTAAATAACACTCAGCCCCTCCCTCCAAATAATTTCTAATTATTCACTGAACTAGCTGATTTCTGCTAAGCTGGTAAAGAGTGGGGAAAGATCCAGGCCGGCTTTTGTTAAGTTCCTGCCGGAAGAGAATTGTACTCCCATACTTCTGTCAAAGGATTAGTGATATCAATAAAGTTATAAATTAACTTATGTGTGTAAGAGAAATTGAGAGAGGGCCCTATCGATCCTGTTCCCAGGAGTGCTTTACCAGTCTGACTCACAAAGCGTGATGCTTTGCATTCCCATCCCCCTTTGAAAATGTTAAGGCAGCGGTAAATCTGGAGGACTACAGGTCTTTGCATCATGTAATGGGTAGAAATGTCCTCTTTGTTGCCCTCCCCTCAGGGACATGTGGCAAGGAACAAAGAAGGCAGGGTCAGACTCTGCAATTACGTACAAGTACTCCCTTAATAACACGATTTAATAAAGGGCTGGTCGATGGCTTGACAGCCTCTTGAGTTTCCGTTATCTATGCAAACCCAGAGTTCCCAGTCCTCACAAAAAAGGTTACGGACTTTAAAAAATGTCCCAACACACTCAAGAGTCATCGTTTTTAAAAAGAGAGAGAGAAAATTCTAAGTCTGCCTAATTTCGAACAGGGGCCCACAATCAAATTTAGATTGTTTCCTTGCTTGTTTTTTTTACTAGAAAGAGCACTCTGAAGTTGCATTTAATGAAACATGAATAGAGGGAGAGAATGCTTTCTGCCACCAGGCACTTTCCACATTTCATGAATCCAGAAACAACGTGGAAAAGGAATCAAAAGGAATCCTATCAAAATACATATTAGAATAGTGTCCTGGGAGTGCCCTAACTTACCACACCAACTACAACCAAAGAGAGGAAAGGAGGGAAACATGAAGGGAGAGGAGACCTGTAGATTTTCTGTTGCACAACCTCAGATCTTTCCGACACTGCTTTGCAAAGTGCAGTCTTAAATCACACAGCCTCCCACATCTTGGCTTTATCAACCTACTTAGGTTGTTATGTGAAAAATGAATTAGATTAATAGTAGAGCACTTTGCAAATATAAATGCTAAGAGAGACTAATTAAACCTAAGCCTTTGTTTGGTGCTGATGATGGACAGATGTGGCAGGAGAACCAGCTGGTCTCCACAACAGCCTCGTCTGTTGTGTGTGTGTGTGGGGGGGGCTGGCTCCAGCCACTCTGTGGGCCATTACTGCCTCCACAGCCACTTAGAAAATGCAATGGATTGATTCTCAAAGAGCTCGCCTTTAACTCTCCTTCCTGCTTTTTTTTTTAGGAGAAATTATTTCCTCTACCAGCCAAAAGTGAACATGGATCTGGTAGTTGACTAATAAATACATCCCGAGAGCTAATGTTCATTTTAGTCCTGCAAATAGTTAAGTGTGGTTCTTTAACCCGCTCTGTCCTTCCACGGGTGGCAGCCAGCAGAGACAGCCCAGCTTTAGGGGCTGCTCAGCTTATGTCGTTCTGAGCCTCAGTTTCTTCATCTCTAAAATGGGGTGACTGCTCCACATGGCTCAGAGGACTTGTGCAGAGGAAATGAAATGGGTCACGTGGCTGCACGTCCTCTGGTGCCCGCGTGGGCCAGAGAGTCAATGAGTCCTCTTCCTTGCAAACCACGTCATTGTAGAAATCCAAAACTTCCCTTGGGGGCGTCTCCAGAGCAATGCTCTCCATTTTGCAAATATGAGGATCCTTTCAAGAAAACCACCTTTCTAGGCCCTCATCTAATAATACTTGGATTGTTGGTATCTAATAATCAAAACCACACAAAATTGGAGAAATTTCCTATTACTTCAGTACCTCTTTAAATGAATCCTGTTTTATTAATCAGCACCTCTGTACACATTTAAAAAACGAGAACATACATACATGGAAAAGATCATCCAGTCTAGAAACAAAGCTTTGGTACATATGTGAGTAGATTTAGTATCTCTGTTGTAATAAAAATTAACCCTCCAGGTCCCCAGGCTACAGGTGTGGAACCACTAGTTGACAGCATTCTATAGTAAATTATTTTCAGATTATCTGCGGATTCTTTGCATTAACTGCAAAGATAATCAGGAAATTACTCCATTTGAATTTAGAAGATTTTTTGTCTTTATTTTCTTGACTATATTTTCAAAGAAGTTAATAAAAATGGCTGACCAGCTATGACTGCTAGCTTTCCCATCATGCCCCCTGGCTCACGCACCCCCCACCCCCACCCCCTTCGCTCCTGCAGCCTGGGAGTGGGCTCACTTCCCTCTCGGTCTGGTGACAGGGGCAGCCTGGAAACAAAGCCAGACTAGATCACCCCTTCCCCAGATTTACAGGAGCTATTTGGCTTAATGATTAACAGAAGGAAGAAAAAAAGCCTTTTAATGTCCGAGTCTCTTAGAATTACAGCTATGTTCACTCATTAGTTTATTCATGTGTTCATTTATTTAACAAATATGTTTGTTTTGTTCGCTAAAGCATCCCTAGCATCTGGAATGTGACCTGGCACATAGAAGGTATTCAATATTATTTCATTCTTTCAACATTTTTATTAAGCACCTACTTGCTCCCGTCACTCTTTGAGGTGCTGAGGATATCAGAGCAAACAAAACAAAGATCCCGCTCTCGCACACTCCAGCACGGAAGCCAGCCAACAAACAAACAAAGCAATCTTTACTACAACGGCAGGAAGTCAGGAAGGGATGGAGAGGGACAGAGAGGAGATGCTATTTTAACGGATGGTCAGGAAAAGGCTCCCTGGGAATGTTACATTTGAGCGTAGACCTTACACGACCATGGGAATAAACCGTGTGTGAGTTACAGGCACTCTCTGATGTTTGCTATCATCGGCCTCACTACAACGTGCCACTTAAAAAAAAAAATTACAGACCCCAGCAAGTTTTTAGATGGCTTGTGGTTTTCAGTCAGCAACCACAGGGTTCGACTATCATGCTAACCTCTGACTGAAACACATTTTAGTTTCGCATTACTTTTCTCTACGACATACCGGTGTGTACAAACACTAGCTGGCCCTTGTTGATCTGAGCCTGGGTGAAATTCTGGATGCTTCGGCCAGGAAAGGACTGGAGAGCCAAATGTCCGTTGCTGGGTGGAGTGACCCAGTAGGTGAGATCCTGTGGGGAGGAGTCCTCATCTTCTGCACAGAGGTCACCCCTGGTAATCTCAGTGACAGAATTCGCCCATACCTTAAAAACAAGAGAGGCACAGATCTTGCAAAGACCAATTCTAATCATATCACGTAAGTATGTGATGTGCTACTCTGGCCTCTTACACAATGATTTAGAAACTAAAGTGATTCACTAGAGCTCTTAAAGGATGAAGATTCTTTTTTTTTTTTTAAGATTTTATTTATTCATTTGAGAGAGAGAGAGAGAGCATGAGCAGGGGGAGAAGCAAACTCCCTGCTGAGCAGGGAGCCCGCGACGTGGGACTCGGTCCCAGAACCCTGGGATTACGACCTGAGCTGAAGGCAGGCGCTCAACCGACTGAGCCACCCAGGCACCCCTAAAGCATGAAGATTCTTAATTCAAAATATATAATTAAATACCAGATGAAATTCAGGGCATGCTGTAGTGTTTGTTTAATTTGTGATGTTTATAAGGTCCCAATAAAAACAGTATTCATAATTATTCAAAATTATTTGTTTAATGTGAATATTTATTTATATAAAGTATAATAACAATAAAAGCTGATGGTAACTGAGCATCTTCTGTATGCCTGACGTATGCTAAGTATGGAAGGGTAGGTTAAGATTTTACAAGGAACCTTGGATCATTGTAGAGCCTACCTCATAGGGCTGATTTAAGGATTTCTAGTCACCGTTTTAAGAAGTGAATGATTTCATTAGCTCTTAATATTTGAGGGAAAACACACATCGCATATTTTAAAAATTGCCCTTTATTTTACCTGTCCTGCAGGAAAATGCGTAGCTGGCCCCTGTGTCCTTAGCAATGTCTGCTGTGCTGATAGCTCATCTGTAATTATTGCTAATAGTCTCTATTTTCCAATTACATTTAAAATCTGTTTACCTTGCCTAAATAGCTTAGTTCCACAATTCATCATTTACTGAGCATCTACTATGTTCCAGGCAATGTTCTGGGTGCCTGCAATGCCTCAGTGAACAAAACAGAGTCCTATCCTCATGCAGCCTACGTTCCAGCCGGAGGGGATGAAGGAGTGTAGGGAAGAAATGACAGGCACACTAAAGAAATGAACTATATAGTCTCTTAGAAGTTCACGGGCACTATGAAAAAATTTAAAATAAAGCTAAATAAGGGGCTGAGGAGTGGGAGAATGTTAAATCAGAGGCTCATTTGAGAAAAGCTGGAAGGAGGTGAAGGAGGAGCCACATGGATATCTGGGGAAAGAACCTGCAAGCAGAGGGAACAGCCCTAAGGTGGGAGTAAGCCTCGTCTGTTTGAGGGGCAGCAAGGAGGTCAGTATGGCAGGAGCAGAGCAAGTGTGATAAGGAGGACAAGAAGAGGAGTATGGAATGTAACGGAAGGCCAAATCCTGCAGGATCTTGATGGCCACTGTGAGAACTTTGGCTTTTACTTGAGCGCAATGGGGAATCATCATAGGACTTTAGGTGAGGAGTAAGTTGGTCTTAACAGAACACTGTGGCTTCTGTGTTAAGAACAGACCATGGGAAGGCCAGGGTAGAAGCAGGGAGACCAGTTAGGAAGTGACTACTGTAATCCTAGAAAGAGATGAGAGGAGAGAGCGGCCAGAAGTTGTTGAGGTGGTAGGAAGTGGTCAAATTCTGGGTGTGTGTTGAAGGTGAAGTCAACAGGGTGTCTGACGAATCGGACGTGGTGAGGTGTGGAAGACGGAAAGGCTGAGAATGACTCTATGGTTGGGACCTCAACACCTAGAAGGACAGAGTTACCATCAACTGAAATGAGGAGAGCTGCAGAGGGAGTGGATTCGGGAAGTAAGATCAGGAGTTCAGTTGTGAACACGTTGAGCTGAAAACGTATACTTAGACATCAACTCCCCTTTGAAGGAATGAGGCTGTTTTGAGTTTCTATAATCATGCAGTCACATGGTATTTCACGAACACTAAAAATGGGTGGCATTATCACTCACTAAATTTTCACATTTCTATCTGTATTTATAAATGTCTTCCCTACAGAAACACCATGCATATTTTCAAGCTTATGTCATTCTTTGCTCTCTAACTAGAACCTTATCTTCTTCTATGCTTGTTACCAACGTGTTTAAAAATTGAATTCTGAGTGATTTAATAGCTATCTCTCTGGTCTAAGAGGCTATTTTCCTTAGTAGCATAGGGAGTTTATGAAATATCTTAAATCATGCTCACTCACTATCTAATAACTACTTAAACAGAATTTGAGAATGGAGTATCAGAAAATATATAAGATTCCTACATTTTCATAGGAGGCATGATACTTCATGTTAGCTATGTAACCTTGGGCATATTTCTTCATTTCCCTGTGCCTTAATTTCATCATTAGTAAACTAGGAATGATAGAATTATTATGCATAATGAGTGATTTAAGATATGTAAAGTACTTAGAGCAAGCTTCACCTGGCAGATAGTAAGAATTCAGAAAACATTAGATCTATGTCATCCATCTTCTTCATCAGATTCAGTTCTAAAGATTAATATGACTTTTTTCAACATTACTTAAAAGTCATTGGGAGTTCATGATTACGATGACTGGAGCCATTCTATAACATGTACTGTGGATTTTGTTTAATCCCACAGCATCTCTCCATCATTTGGGGTGAGATAGTTCATCTGTTTCATGATCGGATTGTCAACGGATGCTCCTATATCTTGGCTTTTGGAATATGGCCACTGAGGACTTTTCAGCCCTAAACTCTAAGGACATCAGTTTTTTAGTAGCTACCAGAAATGCTCACCAACCTAACGTTTAAATGATAGGGTTTTGGCCTTCCGTTAATCCATGGAAAGGCTACAGTGTTTATAAAATACACGACTGGACTATTTGACAAAATTCCAAGGCCACTGGTCCTACTTTTTCACGTTTTACATTTTAAAATCCATCCATGTATCTTATTTTCCTTTCTTTAAGAACTCCAGCTGATTTGGAAATGTACTGCCATTCTCTTCCCATGATTCATAGATACTCATTTTTTCCAGCACCGTGCACAAAAGCTGGAGGAAGCATGTTTTCCACTGCAGCTACTCTTCCGTGCAACTCTGCTTTTGCCCCCTCTTGCCTCTGGAATATACCATCTTTCAAAACAAGTGGAAAACTTGCCACTCAAAACAAGAGCTGGTAACTTTTGATCTTTATTTCCACTCAAACCAAATTTAGTTCCATTAACAGCCCCACTGCTTTGGGTGAGGCTTGATTTCGTGCCCAGTCATCGGCCATAGCAACTTCAGGTAGATGGGGAGAAGAAAAACAAAGGTCGCAAACTTGGATGCAGTATTCCAAGTGATCCAAAGCCCAAGAAATAATGGTTTAAGGAATATATATCTGAAAACATATTAGCACATTAATTGGAACATATTTTTAAAAATTCATCTTTAACTTAAACAGAAGGTCAATGGGATCTAGAAACCTAATTATAATCGAATACAATCCTAATTATGATTCTAATGTTTAGAAACCCAGACTTCTGTTTTGAGTTTCATATGAGCGATGTAAAATGTTTATAAAGTTACTATCCCACTGTCTGACCCTTCTAAGCCTTCTGTCAAAATCTCAGGCTTTGCTGCCTAAATTCTTCCACTGTTCCTAGCTTTCGACCCTCTTCTTAGTGACGACAAGTGCTTCTCAGAAATAAACAAATGATTCTATTTTTGGTATAAAAGACAACAACAAAACAAAATGTACAGTATTGAAAGCCAAAGTTTAAAAACAGGAAAATGAAGCCCCCTTGTGGACGCAAATACATTTGATCAGGTATGCACCAACATTTCTGGTGATGCTTGAATACAAAAGTACTCAGTAGAATATATTTCATAGCAAAATGCAAAGGATTCATGGAGTAGGTCTAACCCCAATTCCTAATTCCAGTTTGTCATGCAAGAAATGATTTCCTGCACCACTGAATGACTTTGGAGACCAGCCAGTCAAGTTCTGTGGCTAAATGAAATTTTGTTTAAAGTACTTCAGGAAAGGGGTGCCTGGGTGGCTCAGTCCTTAAGCATCTGCTTTCAGCTCAGGGCATGATCCCGGAGTCCTGGGATTGAGCCCCACATCAGGCTCCTCCACTGGGAGCCTGCTTCTTCCTCTCCCACTCCCCCTGCCTGTGTTCCCTCTCTCGCTGGCTGTCTCTCTCTCTGTCAAATACATAAAAAAAAAATCTTTAAAAAAAAAAAGAAAGAAAAGAAAAAAAAATAAAGTACTTCAGGAGAAAGAAGTATATCCTATGCTAGGATAGAATGGTTAACATTCAGAATTCTGTCTTTGAACTCCTATCCAGAGTCTGAGATGCTATCAGCTGGTCTATTCCCTAGGCTTCCACTTCCTTTCCCCAAGTAGACTGCAAATAACCCTTTTTGCCACTTGCTCCAAGCTCTGATGACAAGTAAGGAGTGTAGGTGGTCATATGGGATAATCTGGAGGTCTTGAGAAAGTTGTTTGAAAAGTCAAAGACAGCATAGAATCTCAAGCCTATGATAGTTAATTTTATGTGTCAAGTTGACTAGGCCATGAGGTGCCCAGATATTTCATTAACCATTATTCTGGGTGTTTCTATGAAAACGTTTTTGGATGAGATTAACACTTAAAACAGTTGCCTGAGTAAAGCAGAATGACTTTCCCTCACATAGGTGAGGCTCATACAATCAGTTGAATGCCCAAGTAAAAAAAACAAAACTAAACTAAACTAATCCTCCCGTGAGTAAAGAGAATTCTTTTCTCTCTGACTACCTTTGAACTGGGACATCAGCTCTTCTTGTTGACCTTCATACAAGAACCAAACCATTGGCTCTCCTGGGTCTCTAGCCTACTGACTAACCCTACAGATCTTGGAACTTGCCCACCTCCATAATCACATAAGCCAATTCCTCATATAAATCCAGGTATATATATATCTTTACACACACACACACCCCAACCCACAACTGAATCATGGTTTTGCTGCCCAGGAAGACGAGGCTCAGAGAAATTTTGCTTAAGTTGAGCAGTTCACGAACCTTAAACTCTGGTCTTCTAACTTTAATCCAGAACTTTTAAGGCAGGGGAGGAGATTCTTACCAGATAAATAAATGAATAAACTCAGAAAGAGCCAGAGTCAAATGACCACATCCACTGAAACCGGGAAGTCGCAGCCTGGCCTGGATCCAGGCTCTCCAGGGAAGAAGGTAAGAATAAAGGAAATGGCCCTTGCCCCCAGCAACTCTTCCTTTTTTCTTGAGAGACACACTCTGGAATCAAGGATGGGGGGAGGGGTGCGGGCAAACTGCCTGAGCAAGCTCAAGGTTCTTGGCAGAGACTATATTTCCCTAATTTAAAGGGAAGACAGAGACAAAGGCTAGCACATGCATTTTTCTTCTCACAATTTAATGTTCTGAAGATCTTACATTGACAGGACTATTCCAATATATTAAAGCTATAAAGTTCATGACTTTATTCCTTGGTCTTCCTCTCGCTCAGCCAGCTCCAGCTCTTCTCCCCTATCTGTCTAGATTTTAGGGCCCTCCCCTGGGTCTTTCTCACCCTGCAGTTTTGCACCACACAGCAAAATGCCCAAATACTCTGCTGAGGTTCCTGGGTGAACACGTGTGTCAATACAACTGCAGTGGACCTATTCCATGAAGTCCCCGTGAGCAGGAGCAAGACGCATCACGGCTTTGGGGCTTTTTTCTTCCTAATAAAGACAGCCCTTGATCACGTGGCTGCACTGAGAGAGCTTGAGGCAGTCATGGGTAGTGGGCAAAGTGGCGGGGCATGGTGGTGACCCAGTCAGACTTTCCACACCTTCCCTTGGTGCCGCTCTGGGCCTTATCATGAGGACATCAGTAACAGCAGTCGCTCTGTAGGGTTGTGAAAATGACACCACTTCTGGAAGCTGTTCAGTACTGTACTCCGTAAGCACATAATAAATGTCAACTTTTATAACTGTGCTTCATAATCATTGACACCTACGATCCCTCCCTCGAGCCAACAACGCAACTCTTAGATCGCTTTGCTGAGAATGCATTCGGTAGAGAGTAATGCCACAAGATGCTGTGGAAACAGAGGTAGGCCGACAGATGTGACCAGCTGGGACGTCCCATTCCCAGGCGGTCTGGACAATGACTGTGGAGTAAACTAAAGATAAAGCGACACATTCCGAAGGTATAAACACCTTTAGCTTTTCACTTAAAATATAGAGGCTGATTAATGAGCCAAGCCTTAAAATAACTAAAAGGACTAAAAAGCCTATTCCTAAATCCAATTGTTTTGAGCAAATAAAAACAGATTTTAAAAACCCCAGCCTGTTGGCATGTTTAACAACATAAAATTTTCTAGTTAGGTCAGCCCCCAGGGAGCTCTATTCGCGTCCACCTTTTCGCATCTCTTCTGACTACCCAATTTCCCCTGGGCTTCTAAAGAATCCATTATTAACTATTTAGTCTTGTGAGTGGTGTAACTGAGGCCGAAGTTGTCAAAAACGTATGTGGAAGATGTGTCTCTGTCAAATTTCAAAGTAAACACCTTCAGATTCCCACGTCTGGGCATACCTGATGAATGTGTCCCCTAGAGGCTGAAATGTGCGAGGGGCCAAGGATTCTTCCAGAAATGCAGCTGGACTAAAGGAAGAAAGAGCCAAGGCAAAAGCCCACTCTCTGAAACATGAGCCAAGGTGGGGCAGAAATTGACAGTTTATATTTTCATTTACTCATTCCTTCAACAAATATTTCTTGTTTACTATGTGTCAGTCATTGCTAGAGAGCCTGAAAAGAGGCATGAACAAGTCATTAGGCCCCTGTTCTGTCACTCTGTCCTCAGCCTGTCATTCAGCTGTTATGCAATTTCCTCATCTGCCTGATGAGGGAAACGACAGCACATCTCTCAGTGAGCTATATAAGCCCTTAGAGGGATACCTGGCACGTAATAATAGCTAACAATTTTTTTTGAACATTTACTATTATAATAGCTATAACTCTTCTCCAAGCCAGAATAGCAAATTCATGCCCAAGTCCTTAGAAGAAGGGACAGTAAGAAGGAGTGATTTAAGACCAAGAAAATCTACTGAGTGAAAGCTTTGGGATCCTTGAGTGTAAGCTGGCACAAATGGGTTCATCAGCATTGACATGGGTAGTGCTGGTGTGGGTGGAAATGGCGCCCTAAGAGCCAGAGGGACTCTTGAGCGTCAAGCCCTTTGTGTGGCCAGTAGAAGCCATGACATTGTTTTAGGGCCCCAAATCAGGACAGGAGCCAAATGGTGGACACCATGTGATAGCCAAAACATGTTTATCTGTGAGTGCCTAAGAAGCACCCCCAGGGGATTCTCAGAAAAAGTGAAGGGTGACGGAAGTTTCCAGAAACAGCAAAATACCATCACATGACAGTACAGTGGCTTTTTTATTCTAATACTGGTATAACCTTGGAGTTTTCCAGTAATAATGCTACCATTTATTGAGTCCCAACAACATGTCAGGAACTGTGGGAGAGTTTTACATCATTTTATCTCTTGCTCCTCACAACTCTCCATTTTCCACCCTCTGGATGAGAGCACACTGAAGGACTAAATGACTTGTCCAAGGTCACACATTCAATACCAGGGAGCTGATTCTCACCTTCCCACCCTAACTAGAAAAGGTGATGCCTCCGGGAATACAGTGTGAATGACACCCTCTCAAGAAATACAACAGGACAGTTACTCATTGGGATTCATCAACTCCCAACAGTTACCCAACAGAATGTCCTGGTAACAGCTAACATTTATTTAAAACCAGTAGGAATATGTTAACCATACATACATCGTCATATGTCTTACTATTTAACATTAGAAATAACACAAAAAATCAGATTGGTAGCCCTAATATTATTATGATAAATCAAAAAGCATGGAGCACTTACCTGCAGGATTTTGTTGGCTGTTATTACTGGAGCCTCATCATTTACGGATTCCACAGTTACAAAAAGAGTTCGGGGCAAACTCTGTTTTCCAAGCTCTGAGCTATTTGCAAAGATGGTGAAATTGTCAAGGAGCTCCTCGCTATCATCATGCACGTAGTAAATCAATTCATTTTCCACCTGTAACCACCAGCAACAAAAATCACGAACTTACTGAAACATGATTTAAAAACATGAAAAATTTCTATAATCCTAATTTTTATGTCTCTCTAAAACACAGAAGCATGTGTGTTCATCCTATGAGGTCTGATTCTGACGCTCAGAGTGGAAATTATGATGGATGGGATAGTTTTTATGAAGTGATGCCACATCTTAGGAATAAGTTTAAGGAGGAATGGAGCAACATAGCACATAGTGTAGGAAAGAGAACACTGGACTGGTAATCAGGAGACCTGAGTGAAAGGCTATTTATTCTTTTTTTTTTTTTTAAAGATTTTATTTATTTATTCGACAGAGATAGAGGCCAGCCAGAGAGAGAGGGAACACAAGCAGGGGGAGTGGGAGAGGAAGAAGCAGGCTCATATTGGAGGAGCCTGATGTGGGGCTTGATCCCATAATGGGGATCACGCCCTGAGCTGAAGGCAGAAGCTTAACCGCTGTGCCACCCAGGTGCCCCCCCCTTTTAAGATTTGTATTTATTTATTTGAGAGAGATCATGAGCAGGGACAGTGAGAAGCAGGCTCCCTTCTGAGCAGAGAGCCTGACATGGGGCTCCATCCCAGGACCCGGGGATCATGACTTGAGCCAAGGCAGATGCTTAACCAACTGAGCCACCCAGGAGCCCCTAAAGGCCATTTCTAACACTGCTATAGGTAAGTGATACCATTCAGCTGTTCTTTCAAAGGAACAACATGCACTAAAATTCAGACTCTACTTGTTTCCTTACAGTGACTAATTTTTGAAGTTGTGGATTACTTCGTTAGACAATTCAGAATGTTAGGTGTAGGCCCTGAAGCTTCTACCCGCTATCCACTTGCTGGATTTCTGTTGTTTGGAGACATCTGGACCAGGGCAACTATTAAGTTTCCCCAGACTTCTCTTTTCTGAACTAAGCATGCATTCTTCCTTTAACTGTTCTTTGTATGAGAGACTATACATGCTACGTCCTCATCCTGGTCCTCCCTCAGAACACAATCATTTTTTGGTGCCTCTCTCAGCAGATGCTACCCATAACTAGCTGCCCAACATCTCCTGTGGACAGAGCGTAATGAAATATATCAAAAAATTTCTATCAAGGCAGATTCCCCTTACTGTAACACCACAAATGCACACACTCACTTTTATCCCTGTTAGATTTCATTTTCTAAGTTTTATTCTGAAACGGCCATCAAATGAATTAATTATTCCTGTTGGGTTTGTAATACCACGCATTTGATCAGAATGCCTTTCATGTCTTTAAGGCTCTGATGGAAAATGCTGAAGAGCACAGGATCATAATTAGAGATGAAGAGAATTTTAAAACTAGAAGGAAACGGCTTCAGTGAGTCTGTGACCTAAATATAAAATGGCAGAGAACTTCTGAAGCCCAAAAGGAGTAGTTGAACTTCTAAAACAGTCTCTGGGGTTGTGTTTGTTTTGATAAAATACTGCCAAAAATTTTAACAGTTCAACTTTGCCCGTTCCTATAGTGCACTTCCTTTGAGCAAATACTTTTGATCTCTCAGAGGTGTTTCTGACAAGAGTTGAAAAGTTCAGGAAGAGTCTCAACGGAAAGTTGTGGCCATTTGTACACAGGTGTTATGAGAATTTCTTTGCAGTTCTGTGGGCAGAGAAGTCCCAGACCATAGGCCTGACCCCAAGTTCCGAAACATGCGGTTTTAAGCTACTTGAAAATAAGCACAGAAGAAGGCATTGATCAGAATGTGAGAAAACTTGTACCTAAAATGCTTCAGGATCATCGTAGTTAACACAAGTTGCCTCCTCGGTAGCTTTCCTGGAGAAATATAGCATTTCTTCAAAGGAGTGGCACTCCCCCAAATTACACGCCATTTAATATGTATTAATGTAAAAGCAAAGAGAAGATTTGGTGGGGGTTTGCCTATTCCTTGACTTCTAACGCTAGAAAAATGTCTGTTGACCTGAAATGAAAAGGCAGAACACACTTGTAGAAAATCTTAAAAGCTTGAAAAGTATTCGGTCCCCTGTCACCAATCATGTTCAGGACATGCTGTGTCATGCCTCTGCTCGCCTCCCTTCCCCCTTGCTCTCCATCTCACTCAGGGTTGAGGGTGAAGTAAAGGCCCTCCCGTGCTGGCCTGCCCTAACCTCATTCACAACTCTCCTCCCATGGCGCGCGTTCCAGTCCCACCAAACCCCTTGCCGCTCTCCACACAGTTGTTCACTTGCTCTTCCCTTTGCCTGAATGTTCTCCCTCCATGTCTACCTGGCTCACCCATCCATCACCTCCTCCAGGTGTTTGCTCAGATGCTGCTTTCTCAATGGGACCTCCCCTGACCCCTTGATTTGAAACTGAACACGCACATACACACCACAGCTCCCTTTCCTGCTTGATTTTTCTCCGCAGCACTAATCTTCACTCAACATGCCATTTATTTCATTTATTTTATCTACAGTCTCTCTCTGCCGCCTTCTTTCCCCTACTAGGGCATCAGGGCATGGCTTGTTGCTGGCTTTGTTCACTGCTGTATCCCCACTACCTAAAACTGGCATGCCTGACACATAAAAGATACTCAAAAACGATTTGCTGAATGAATGAAGGGCAAACATGTCCATGGGCTCCTCCAAGCCACTAAACACGGTAGCCACCTGCTGTTAGGAGTTAGTGCCACTTTACATGAAAACAACGATGTCTCAAAACCTGGAAACCTTAGAGTCATACAGGAAGAGAAAGTACCAAGGGGTCATCTGGAAGAGCAGGGACACATGACCTTGACTGTGAACAAGGCTACACGATAACATAGACCCTAGAAGGGACACACATACTTGACATTCAGATGTCAACCAACCATTCTAAATGCACACTTCTTACAAAGCACCATCAATAATGAATTGACCAAGACAGGACTAAAATTTTGTGCTCAGTCTCTCCCCTAGCGTCCCTGAGGTAAACAGTACTAAATTCAACTTGCACCAGAGCAACTGGTCGTCTTGGATGGTTTGTCCAGCCTTTGAGAAGGAAGCCATGATGAAGAGATGTCTATAGGAAGTCACTAAAGGATCACCTTCCCAGGGTTTCAGCAGAGAAACACTGATTTCCAAGGTCGTTTCCAGCCCTCAGGATTCTCTGCTTCTTCGCATGGCTCCCTGATGCCTCCTGGTTCAGTCTGACCCTCTCGACATATAATTCAAGACTCTCCCCAGTCCAGCCTCAGTTCTCTCTGCTGCTCCTGAGCCCACCTGCAAGTCTTATGGGCTATTTCCCAGGCCCCAGAACCCATTCACTTCAATGCCTCCATAACCTTGGCCATGCTGTTCCCTTTGCTCAGTTGCTTTTTTTTTTTTTCTGTTGCTTCTGTTACCTCCCTGCTCTTTCTTCCTTTCCTCAAGTCTTGCTTAAACGTTACTCCCTCTGTGAAGTCTTCCCTATTCTCTTCAATTAGAGTCAGATGTGCCGACTCTGCACTTTCTTAGCACCACTGTGAGAACGCTCTGTGAAGCATCGGAAGGGTGTATTTACATGAAAGCTTGTGTGCCTATTTCCCCCCGCCCCCAGCATCTCCTGAGGGCAAGGAATATGGCTCCTTATCATGGCAACCTTGCACAGCAACCTGAACAGAGGAAGGGGTTAGCAAATCAATTCAAGTCCGTTGATAAGATGAAATCCTTAGAAGCAAAATAAAGCAGCCCACATGGCTTTGCAGCAAACTGGACAAAGATACGCAGAGATGCCAGGTGGTTGCTAATGGCTTCCAACCTGAAGAGTATGTATTCCCAGGAGCTAATGAAGAAAATGGTGGCAAGCTCCTTTCAATACTTAGAAAATAATGGAAATGATTCTTTTATTCTTGATAAGAAAGCCAAGTCTCACAGGAATACCAACCTAGCCCAAAGCAAAGAAACATGATAGCAGCTCTGAGTTGAGTGATTATTTCATGCTGAACACTAGATGAGAAGTTGTGTTCCGCTGCTTGATTGTGGGCCATTGACTGGGCCATCTAGCCATTGATATCACTATGTTTGCACAGGGCATGGCACAGTACGCACTCCGTCAGCATCTGTTGACTGAATAATGGAATGAATAAGTGAGTAAACCCACTAATGACTAAATCATGTCTGTGTTAGCTATCTAGATGTAACACTTTGAGTGGGACAGCGGCAGTGTGGAGCTCCTCTAGAAATGGGCAGCCAGGATGGCACAGGGACTAGAACCCATGACTTATGAGCCAAAATGGGAGAACCTAGAGATGTTTAACTTAAAGAAGATAAAATCCAAGGGAACTCGGTAACTTTTTCTTTCAAATATTTAAAGAGCTTTCAGGAAAGGAGGTATGACTTGTGCTATGCGCTATCAGAACAAGGACTTTGAAGAAGTTTCTAAGTGGCAGGCTTCAGGTCAGTGGAAAGAGCTTTCTAACAATTCTGAAGTATTTTTAAACTGGAAGTGCCTATTGCATGAACTAGTGAGTTCTCCATCACCGAATATATTTAAGCAATGGCTAGATGACCTCTTTATGGGGTTACCATGAATGGCGCTTCTAGCATCTCTTAGGAGGTTAAACTAGATACCCTTTCAAGTCTCATCACTCCTGAGAATCCATTCATCTAAATAATAAATAGCAATATTTTTCTCTTATCCCACATACCCAAATGTATTAACTGAGAATGATTACCTGTTTCCTGGTAAACTTCATTAGCTTTACTCTTGGAAAATGAGAATTTCCAACATAACCATGTTTTGGTGGTTTGAGTAGAACAAATTCACAGTCAACTCCCTCAAAATATTTGTTGGGAATTTTGAGATAGTCTTCCAGAAGTGCTTTGGAACCACCTTCTCGGACTGTGAAATTTTGTACCTCCAGAGGAATCCTCTTAGGGACGATATCCACTAAGATTTCAATTCCATTCACAGCTTGGAAACCATTCACCACATCCAGTAAAAAACGGTCCTGTTGTTGGTCAGGAGCTGTCTGCACATAAAGAATAGCCCCGTCATCAATATCCTGTTGTGTGAAAATCAGAGGGGACTTGGCATCTGCACCCAAGCTGCCTTCTTCTGGGAAGGATTTCCGGAGGTGTCCGTGCATTGGCGGAATTCTGACGGTGAACATTGCCTCTGAAGGAATATTATCTTCATGGACAGCCTTGAGTTCATATATACGACACACAGACACAGAAAGAAAAACACGTCAATACTCATCAGAGTCAAGACCCTTCATGAACCCAATTGTTCTCTATTAACGTCTACAAATGGCTTAAGTTACTATCAGGGTTGATACAGAGTTTAAGCCTGGGTCTGTTCTGGTGACCACATCAATATTTGCATTTAGCCGTGGTTGCAAAGAAAAATAATTGTCAACAACATCTGACTAGCTGCTAATGCATTAACAAGGCATCATTCACAGCAGCAAGACACCCAGGACTCAGCAAGTTGAGGTGAAAGAAATAAGATGGTATAAGGAGAAGAAATAAAAGATGGTTGAAAAAGCAGAAGATGAATCACTTAAATTGCAAGACTGTAAAGGAAAGTTTTCTCTTCCATTTTAACTAGCTCAGCATTTTCAATATATATTTAATTTATTGATTCAGCAAAATCCACCTTAAAACTGCCATTGTAACTGAGTTACTGTCACTGAACTACACGTGCCCCCTGGTGGTAAAACATAAACTCGCCAAGATCCTAAGAAAGAATCGAGAAATGCGGGTGAGCCCCATATTTCCTTAGGCAAACACATTTAGTAAACTGCTTCTGATTTGAGTTAATCTCTTCTTGATGTTATTGGCTGCATTTAGCAAACAAGGAAACTCCTTTGCCGTCCTGAGGGTAGATTCAGAATAGCCTGTATTTGTGGTAGGCTGTCATTAAGTCACAGCTTACAAACCCTGTGCAGGATTACCCTAAAACGGACATTCTCTCCTAACTCCGATCAACAGGGCTTTGCCTGCTGGGAGTTTCTAAGTAGGAGACCCAGGAAACCTGGTAGCTTCTGGTATAAGGTCTCACCCCTGGCATTCCACTAGCCTGTGCCAATTTTATCCATCAATTTCAGGAAACGAAATGAGGCCACCTTCGGAGCTAAAGAAACTAACTGAGTAAGACAGCATCCTCTGCTGTTTTAGGAATCCTTTTCATGTTTAAGTTGCTCTAAATTTTTATACCCTGCTTCATTACATCACAAATATAACTCAGATCAAATGAAATATTGGCCGTGTTTCTATAAAAAATGAAAAAAGTAAAAATCTCTTAATTTACTATAATATATACATCATCTCCTCATTACCTGTTCATTTTACAGTAAACAAGCACACGTACTTGTGTGCCGGTGTGCACTTGGCTTTAACATAAGGCTTATTATCACTTATATTCCATTTCCAACCATAGGAAAATCAGTAGTGTCAAAATCATGAGACTTTCCAGCTTTGCTTTTCCATGGCATTTACATTTAGAAAAAAGTCATTCTGAATACCACAGAGAAATCAACACAAAAATAGCCTTAGAAGCAGATTATTCTGGGAGAGAGAGAATGCTTGGTGGTAGGACAACCACCTACCTGGGGTCTTCCTCTGCTCAGTTTTACTGGTTTTCCTTCTTCAACTACAAGGGTCTTGATGAGCAGAATTTGGGTGCGATGTCGGTGGCTTTCGGAGTACACTCGTACGTAGATGCTCACGTCTACATTTATCTCTTTAACTTTCACTGTCAGGTTGAATATATCAGAGTTGCCACTGCCATCATGCCTATAAATCACACATCCTTGTTGCAAGTCGTGCTGGGAAAATGAGTGGGACACTGAATGGTTGACCAGCACTCTGCCATGCTTGGGGGGCTGCAGCATGTGGAATTCGATCTCGTGGTCTGTTCTGACATCTTGGTTTGTGGTGACACTGAGGTTAGAGGCTGTGAGGCTGCTGTCCTCTCCTCTTTGTACAACCAGCCCCGTGTTGTTGGCTATCTGGACGTAAGGGTCTGACACACTGACCTCAAGAAGGGATGATGTGTAATGGACACCATCTGTCACGAACAGCACAAAGCGGGCGGAGTCCGCACCCCGATGCCGGAAGAGCACTCGCCCCTCCCGCAGGTCATCCTGCCTGAACTGGTAGAGTTTCTGAGTGAGATCACTGGCTCTCACCAAGTCTCCATTTGGGATGCCCCGCCGGGTGTAGAGCAACTGCCCATCATCAAAATCTGAGTCGGGGTCATGGTAACAGAGATCTGCCAGGGTCAGTAGGCGCTGGCCATTCCTCACAACATGAAAGGCCTTATCTACCATACGCACTGGTTTCTCATCATTCTTTAACTCTACAGAAATGGCAACTTGGATTTCTGTGGATAAATGTTCCATGTCGAGATGCCTGACCACTTGGCCTGGTCCTGTGGCGGAGGCCACAAGGAGGAATTCATCATGTTGGGTCTCCGAGTCATCGTGGACATACATCAGCCGCTCACCCAGTATGTCTTGATCAGTGAATGTGGTGACATTGTCACGACTTCCCAGAGGATCTGAAAAGTCAACCAGTTTCAGTTTCCCGTGCTGAGGACTTTCGGTGATTTTATATTGGAAGGTCTGATTGTCCAGTGTTTGAGCAAATAATTCCGATTTCGTAATTAATTTCCCTTCTCCTTCTTTTACAAGTAATCCTCTGTTAGTTACAATAATGCGTGTCTTATCTCCTTCAAAGTTTATTCTGAAAGTATAATCTTTTGATTCTATGTGCTTTGCGACAATCAGGAACCTAAAGGTATCTTGTGTGTCTTCCCTGGGCCTCTCTTGTGGCTCATAACTTAGCTTAGAGTCTGCAACGTTTTGTTGGCTGAAGACGGAATTTGTTTTTAGAACTTTATTGCCAACTAGCAATTTTCCTTTCTTAGGTGGGGTCAGTAACTTAAAATGCAGTTCTCTCTGAGTTACGTCCACACCCTCTGTCGCAGCCTGCAAATGTTCAGAGTTTAATACTTGTCTGCTTATTTTACTGACCTCGAGAGGAACATTTTTCAGAAGTATAAACTTTAGCCAGTGTACGGTAATAGGAAACATCAGCTCTTCACTGATTTTTCCTTCTACATTAACTTTAAATTTAAAGTGATCTGTAACATTTTCTAGCTGTAATTCTTGAAATGTACTATGGTACCGGACCCGACCCCGATCAATGGAACGCTGAGAAAAGGAACTAACTTGTTTCCATTCGCCCCTTGTCCCCTGCCGTTGAATCTGGCCAAACTGGGGTGGATGAGTGATAGCATAGCGGGTCTCCATCTCATGGGGTTCACCGTTAACCTCCACCGACAAGTTGCTCTGTGTAATCAGAACCGTGCCACCCTGCTGGACGACTACCCCGGTTCTAACGGCCACTTCAAAGTCCCAAGGAACAGCCATGATCCGTAACACTACCGTATTGCTAACCAGCTCTCCATCGCTTGCTCTCAGAAGGATCCGGGAGTTCCGATGACCTCTGTGCACATAGAAAATGTTGCCATCTCTTAAATCCCCATGTGTAAAACCAGTAATGGCTTTCCCAGGACCATTGGTGTTTTCTAAAAACCCAGCATCTGAATTGAAGTTGCCAAGAACTGAGAAACTAAGACTCAAGGAATCCGTGTCAGGGTCTGACACGTGTATTATATTTGGAGTCAGTCGTTTCTTAGAATTCTCAAACAGGAGAAGCAAGTTTCCTTCGGGGAGCTTAAGGACTGGGGGATCATTTACCAGAAGGACAGTAATGTTAAACACATATGGAACATGTCCTTGCGGATATAATGGCATTTCCTTCTTGCTCTTGGATGAGACTGAAAATGTGAAAAAATCCCTAGGTTCTTCTGAACCATCGTGGACATACCAAACTTTCCCTTGCCCCAAATCTAACATAGTGAAAGCCTCCTCCCTTTCCTGTGCAGGGGTAACATCGATTCGAAGGAACCCATGAAGGGGCATTTCCTCTATGTTAAATAGTATTTGAGAAGGATGGATACCGAGATCTTCAGATGCCACATCCACGTTCATATGCCTTTGTTCCAGTAAGGCTCGCCCACCTTCCTGGACCACCAAGTTATTCAGACTCAAGAAATAGCTACTCTCATGGTGAGGAAAAGGCTTGCCCGCCTCAGGGACGCTAGTGGAAAGGGGAACTTCTGACCGAAGCAGGTTTTCTGTTGTCGTTATGAAAGGGTTCTCATTATCACTACTCTGCAATTTACACCCGGCAGCTACATCTTTGGACACAAGGGCGTTCTTTAATGCTCTCTTTTCCGAGTTGGCTTCCAAGCCTCTTAAGCACCCTTTGAAAGAGATTCCTCGAGCAGATTTCCTGGGCACAGAGGCAAGTTCTAACTTCTTAACTTCTTCTCCCTTACCGTTATCAAGACCTCCCACGAAGAGGGGACCTTCTGATACAAATGGTTTGCTTTGCAAAGGCAGCAACGTCCTTTCCCCTTGCTCATCCACCATCAGGTCCAGATACCTTCCAGTGAATTTGAGTCGAATAATGTGCCACTTATTGTCATTAACTAAGCTAAAAGAAGAGAGCTGGGTGTTACTTTTGCTCCTTCCTACATGAGCCTTCAACAGACCATTGACTATTTCCAAAGCAACAAAATTTCCTTCTTTACCTGACTGAAATAAAAGCAAAGCTTGTTGACTTCCAGTCTGAAAAGCAAATTCCACCAGCCCTTCCCCTCGCACCCTCCATTCTGGGAAGGTGACATAGGATCTGGAGCTAAAGAAATTGATGGCTTCATCCTCCCCTGCAAAAAATTCATCACTGCATCCTAGTGACACCTCATAGACCTTCTTAAAACCAGGGTAAGACCTAAGGGATGCGAGGATCTCCCTCTGGTTAAATACCACATCCTCCATACATCCACGGAAATTGGGGAGCTCTCCCTCTAGGTAAGGGACGTCAAGTCCACCATGGCCTGCTATGTAGATTCCATGTTGAAAGTGCAAATTGTGCATCCCACCAGTGAGTTGGCCAGTTGTCTCATAATGTTCATCGATAACCAGAGAGATATTGTTTTTAACATAGTACAGTTCCACTGAATGCCAAAGCAGGTCATCCATATGAAGTCTTTGCTCAGAAAGGAGGACTTGTTCACCTGCACCCAAATGCAGCCTCACCTGAAAGAGAAAGAATCGTAATTAATCTGTCTCATCTTATCGTGTTTTATGGAGAACACAGGGCCATCCACAGAAAGACAGAGAGAGAAACTTGGACCTGAAACCACTTTCCACATGTATGGACTACACAATGAGGTTTAAAAATTTCAGAGTCAGAATATTTCAGGCATGCTGGTAAAATCAGAGGATATCCCAACTTTTCAAATGGCACATGACTTTATTCTAGTAAAATAACAGTAATCAAATGGATAGCTATTTTATTCTCTTTCTCTCTCACGGTTTTTCCCCCAGTCATTGAAAAGTTACACGCTTTTAAAGATTTAAGAAAATCTTACCCGTATGTTTCCTGATAGAAGTTCTATTATACAGTAGTCATTTTTCCCAGCTGCAAGAAAAAGTAATCCCTGCGGTTTGCTGGTTTGAAATCTTAACTGAAGAGACAACTCAGATGAAACTTCTTTGATGTTGAGCTCCACATAGCTTTCACCATAAAAAGATGCTAGGGAAAGATTTTTAAAAGGAGTATAAATGAGTAAATTTATTACACAATGACAATTCCATTTTAGAGTGCCATCTCCCTTCAGGGACTGACCCTGCTGAAGAAAGCTGCCTTGCCCAAGGCCACAGCTGGTTCCTGGGGTAGCCCACGGATCAGATGTGGGGATACAAAGGCTCCGTGTTTTCTTGCCCCAACTCAAAACATCTCTGATGGGTCAGTCTCTCTTCAGAACTCTCAAGAAGGGTGGTCGAGGCTTCTGTTGAAACTGAATTGCAAATCTATTTCTCCACGTACCCAAACCTGCTTCCTTCCCTGTCACAGGGATAATCCCAAGCCACTGGTGGTGAACTGGTGTAAGAGCAGAAGGGAACATATTAGCCAGCTATGAAAGTTCAAGCCATGAAAGATACAGGGCAAATAGTAGCCATAAGGACTATGGAATTGGGTGTCTATTGCTAATTTGAATAAAGCTTTGGAAAAAGATAGGGAAAAGCGAGCAGAGATCAGTTGACAATTACAAGCTAAGTGTGAAAGCAAGAGGGCTTCCCTGGTAGCATAGAGTCCTCATTTCCTACAGCGGGAGACCAGTGGAAGGTAAGATACCCACCCAGGAAATAATCGTCAGACTAGCCAGCTGCAAATAGAGTTAAAGTCCCATCTATGACAGGCTCAGTCTGACAAAGCTAAGACCCTGGTTGGGAAAGAATAGAACCTTGACATAAAGAACTGGAGACATCTGGGTGGATGCATTCAAATACCTTGGGTCCCTAGTTGTCTCTGAACCATCTTAGCCTGCAGAAGTGGCCTATTCCTCCTTTAAGGCTGGCATGCCCCTTGCTGAAAGAGGGTGCAGAGGCTTCTCCCCACAAGCAGCATTTGACTCCTGAAGATAAACTCCCATCTCCCCTCCTGGCCACTAGACCAAAAACAAAGGTTAAGTCACAACGTAACGTGTGTGGGGACATGCTGGGCTTGATATGGGTGGAAGAGAACTAGACCTTGACGTAGCTGTAGGACCTCTCCGGGTGTCTTCTAGCACCTGCAGCTGCCAGAACACACAAACCACTGAGGGTGCCTGATCGAGGGGGCAAAGCGTCAAGTTGGGTAAGGAAGAATTTATAGATTTGGGAGGACTCTCCAAGGATACAGGATATAACACCCTGGCAAAGACTACCAGAAATGGTGTGAACTCACTGCTACAGTGACTCCTAGATGCACAGAAAATGCAACAACCCACTGTGAGACAGACAGGACAGAATTACCATGACAGATGGGTGAACGGGATGAAAATGGTTCGTCCAAGATTGAGAATAAATAGACCAGAAGGCACAAGCGAGTGCACAGGATGGTAGCCCAGAGCTCCATCATTGCCATTCTTGCGCCAGCACCTTTCCTCAGGTCACACATACGTCTGCATGGGCGAATCCTGTGGTACCAGCTGATGGAGAAACAGAACACCTGGGCGTAGTTCACAGATGAGTCAGCCTCATGGTATGGGTGCGTGATGAAAACAGACTCCAACTGCACCATAGCGCCCCTTAGCGGTATCCATGAAAAACACTAGTAAGAAAAAATGGATAGTTCTATCCAAGTGGATAGAACTTTGGGTAGAACACATAATCATCCACCCTACACACAGAGAGACGTGGACTGAGATTCAAATAAATAAAGGGTGATAGAGAGTGGCAACTGGCCTGGCCAGATGGTCAAGAGCCTAGGATGCAAAAGACTGAAAGAGTAGGTTGACGCTTGAAGTGGGAAAATCTGTATACTGCACATTAATGCCCACCAGAAAACAGCCACACAGAATGTGCATTCGACAACCAGGCAGAGAGAGTGACTTGGTCAGTTGACCTCAGCCATCCTCTGGCATCTGCCCCCAACGTGTTGGCACAACAGGGAGCCACTGTGGCAGAGGTGGAATCTAGGCAAGCACCCAGTAGTCTGGGCTCCTTCTTACCAAGGCTTCCCTAGCTACTGCTACTGGAATGCCCAACATGCCTCCGACGGGGTCCAACACCAATCCCTAGTATGTTACTATCCCTTGAAGAGAGGTCAATTATCTACGTGGTTTTGAGCTGATTTCGATGAAACCCTTTCTTTTTAGAATGGCCAGTGATTTGTTTCCAAAAATAAAATAGACACATATTCCGGATGTACATTTGCCTTTCTTGCCTCCAACTGCACCACTATATGAAGGGCTCATGGAGTGTTTAATCCACTCATAGGGGAGGCCAAATAGCATCACATTAGTCAAAGATACACCCTTTACTCCAAGGAAGGTGTGGTAATGGGCCTAAGGCCATAGGATCACTGGTCCTGCCATATGTCACACGCGGAAGCTGAGGACCTGACAGAGTGTTGGAACCATCTGATGAAGGTACAGCCGAATCACCAGCTCAGAAGCAATATTCTATCAGCTTGCGGGTCCATCCTCCCAGACTTTAAATGAAAGATCTTGAAACACCTCCTGCTGTGTCTCCAGGAGGTACCATATACGGGTCTGAGAACAGATGTTGATCCCTAAGAACAGGCCTCGGTAAGGCTCCTGCATGATCATCTCCATCTTGGATTCTGCTTCCTGCGGGACCGATCTGCAATGTCGGCTCCTCTGTTCCTACAACACTCCGCATATTCTTTTATTCCAGCATTCACCATGTTGTACTGAAATCCCCTGCTTATTCATCTATCTCCTGGAATAGTCCATGAGTTTCCTATGATCAGGAACCATCTCTTGTTTATATTTCCCTCTCCAATAGCTAGCATAGCGCCTGGCCACAGGTGGCATGCTAGGTTCTGTTGGCAGCCCCCTGAGATCCCTTTTAACAAGCTGCTATACCCACCCTCTAGTGTTTCACTGTGTTATCCGGAAATTTCAGTCCCCCTGTCCTAGAGGGGGGCCTATAGACAATGACTGATTGAAACAGACGTATAAAATATGTAGAACTCTGGGTTGCCATTCATATCCTAGAGCTCTCTCTGGGATCAGGCTGAGATTAGGTCAGCTACACCCAGATCTTTGCTTGCTTTCTTCTTTTGCTCTATCCTACTTCCCTCCTTCCTTACAGCTCTCTCCTGGTCCCCTCACTCAGCCTTTTACTTGCACAAGAATCCCTGCCTATGCTGCTCTCTTTAGGGAACCCAAGGTCAGATAAGTAGCAAGCAAGCATTTATTGAGCCAAACTACACTAACCCAGGAGACCCTCATTCTACAGTTGAGTAAACTGAGGCCCAGAGAAGGTTAGGGACTTCCGTAGGGTCAACAGGTAGTTCAAAACAGAGCTAAGACAAAAACCCAGCACTCCCCACCTCTGATCCAGTGTTTTCACCAAGATACAAAGCTGATACAGAGACGAATATGATCTCTACAAACTTTCTCAGGTAGCTATAAGCATTCTTCTCCAGTAATAATTAAATTCAGGAAAACGAGAATGTAACAATAAGGTCAGAAAGACAAAACAAGCATTTACAAACCCAGTAGCTATCCTTCCTAGGGTATGGTCCTGGCCTTCCGGTTACCGAATCCCCCTCACTCTGATTTTTGACAGACGTAGAGGCTGTATTGTTAAGCTCTCAAAACCAGGAAATGTTTTCTAAATCATAAAACCTACCGCTGAGAATGACTAAGTCATATTATATTTTCCCACAGTTCACCTCCCTGGCACTAAATCCATTCCAGGATCAGCTGATGGCTAGAAATTTCCATTGCCTCAGGGGAAAAACAAGGAAGCAGGTTTAAAACCTCTGGTTTGACAGCCTGAAGCCAGTCGTGTCCTCATTGATCTCCGAAGTGACCTCAATCAACTTTTGTGACTCCTGGTGAGTGCCTCAAAATAACAGCAACGAGCCAATTGAAGCACAAGAAAAACTGGGTCCTAGAAAAAGAAAGGTGATCTTCACCTGCAGCGAAGGAGAAAGTGTGGTTTCAGTGTTCTACGGGTAGGGCAAGTCAAGGTGAACAAACATCAGAGCAACTTCCTGGTTTTATGTGCTTTTGTAAAAGGTGAAATGGTTGAATGGAAGCCAAAGTTGGGTAATAAGGTGGGTAAAAGACTTTTCAGGGAAAGTAAACATTTCTATTTGTCTATAATTTCTCCCCGGGGGGAGGGGTGTGTGTGTGATTATTTGATTCATTTTATGTACCTTAGAAATGGTTCCCGTTTCTTTTTCCAAACTACATCTTCCTGGGTTTTTGGTTTTTTGTCTGATTTTGGTTTTGCTTGTTTGGGGGTATTTTGGTTTACTATTTATTGAGCCCCTACTATGTGCCAGGTATCAGGAGTTGGAGGCACGAAGTTACTGAGACTAAGGAGGCTTGCGTCTGTCAGAAGAGAAAGCTGCTCAGAAAGAAGAGTATATCCCATCCAGGCGATAGCAGACAGTTGGTACAACAGCCACGTGTTCAAGGCCCCGCTGGGGTATGAAGGAAGGAGCACTGTGCCCATAACAGATTTAAGTGGCCCATCCTCCCTGTACTTATGCTGCCCACAAATATACCAGATAAACCACAGACATGGGGATTCAAAGGTGAATGACACTGACTGCCAATCAAGCAGTTAGAGTGGCTCAGCACCTGGGAAACGGAGACCACAACAGAAGCACTCGGCCTGGTCAAGGGGATGGACTGAGGGTGTTTCCGGCAGGCAAGACAATGGCTTCCAGGAAGACCTAGTGAGGGACGGGGGAGAGCAAGAGGAGAGAAACAAGGGGTGAGATGGGAGAGATAGGAGAGAAAGAGGCCAGTGTCTGTAAGGGGCCAAAGGTCCAGTCTGGCCAAGCACAGTGTGAGGGGGGAGTGACTGGGGTGACGCTGCAGGGCTATGAGGGGTCAGGGGGCACATGGTCAGAGGGATGAAAGGCCTTCCCTGAACCATCAGTTTAAAGTGGCGACTCCTCTCAAGGCCCTTATCATAAGCGCTAGTTACCTTCTTTATTTATTTCCTGGGTTATTACCCAGCTGCAGTCCCACGCCACCCCAAACAAAATGTGAGGACTTGAGGGCAGGAGGCTTGACTAGTCTTGGTCACTGCTCCGTCCTCAGTGCCTACAACAGTGCCCGGCACATAGGAGGCCCTCAGTAAATGACAACTTTGGAAGCCAAGGTAAGAGTTCAGACTCTATTCGAAGACAGCCATAGAGGAATCAAACAGGGCAATGCTGTGCCCAGACTGCAATTCAGATGACTCTGGCGGAAGGGCAGAAAATGGGCTCCAAGGGATGATAGGGAGTAGGGAAGCAGGCAGGAGGACAAGGGGCTGAGTTCAAGAGATATTTTAAAAGCTGGACTGTCCAGAAGGGAAAGAGAGAGGACGGGGGGCAATCCAGATGAATTTCCATATTTCTGGCTGGGTATCCACTTCCTGAGAGGGGGACCCTGGGAGGGAAGCTTCGGTGTTGTTCCGCTTTGTTTTGTTGGCACATATATGACAAGAAATTATCAATGAACATTTGGGGAGCAAATGGCTGACTGACCAACTGGGTCCCATGGGCAGGGACCCACTGACGGGGTGGGGGGGCTTATAAACCATCTGAAGAAGGGTGAACCTTATTCTGCACACAGTGGGGAAGATACGGTTTTTAGTTGGAAGGAGACACATCAGTTCTGGATTTTAAAAACATCGGCCTGGAGATGGCGTGAGGGCAAAGCCAGAGTGAGATAGAAACTAATGAGGAAAGTATTCCCAAAAAAGAGGTTTCAGAACTGTCTGCTTTCCCTGAAAACTAGAGCTGCCTTTTCATGGTATCACACTGTGGACAATTTTATACTGTACCTTTTTATGTATTGCCATTCTTCCAAACTTATTCTGTTGATGATATAGCATAAGCACAGAAGCTTATTTAAAAAATTAAAATACAAAACCACAAAAGCAAACTTCTCTGCTAAAGCATTTGCATTATACAAAGTCCTAAGATGAGGTGCTCCGAGGAGGGCGGACATTATAAAGCGGCACTTCCTCACGTTGACCCTGTGAGGGGAGTCACTGCGCTTGCAAAGAAAAACCACATTTTTGCCTCACAAATCTGCTCTGAGGAATGTCTGTAGGGTTTTACTGTGGCACTGATGTTGCACGCTTTATCAAACCGAAGCTGAATATTTATTCAAGAGATAACTAACCATCCAGAACACTCTGCGAAAAGGAAAACTTCCAAGTATGAAATAACTTAGTACAAGCATCTAACATGCCTGAGAGGCCCAACCTCCTCCGTTCACTAAAAGCAAACCCCAACAAGCGAAGCTCTAAGAGTCTCTCCCACAAAACTCAGGTCCACTAACATAGAGCTTGGGAAAGAGAGTCAGCGAGCGAAGAGGTATCGACTCCGCGACTGCAGGACGGGCAGGTGCTCAGTTGGCCAGGTTGG
>NC_048220.1:107684891-107831921 GCF_002007445.2 Ailuropoda melanoleuca | reverse complement strand
GGGGGGGTGACGGACCTCTGGCCCCACATCTCTCGGCCAACCGTGTTGCCGGCCCTGTAGGAGGGCAGGGAAGGAGTGGGTAGCAGACCCAGGGCCACCGTGAAGATGCAGATCTTGGGTTTGCAGGTGAGGCCAGAGCAATCTGGGGCCCTGGAATTCTTCTTGCAGAACAGGACCCGCCACGTTCTCACTTTTCATTCCTTTCCCAAACATGAGTCTCCATGCCAACCGCTCAGGTTGCAAAAAGAAAACCAGCCCTTGCCCTGCCCTGAGCTCCTCCCAGGGGTTAGTCTCCACCTTATACCTGCTGCATAGGGTCACACAGACAGGGCCCCGCACCACTCCGGGGGGCGGGGGTGGCTATTCCTGTAGATCCCATAGCTTCCCGCAGCACCGCAGCAAGGAGGCGGTGAGGCAGTCCTGGCCCCTAGCGGGGTGCTGACTGAGCTGACAGCTCCCTCTTTAGTGACATAGAGCCGGGGTCCTAGCTTGCATGCTCCCGCACGTGGCCCTCCTGCAGGGCTATGTTGGTTCCCCCGCCCCCACTTCCTATTGCTGCCGCAACAAATTATCACAAACATAATGGCTTAATATGACACCCATCTATCGCTTTGCAATTCTGGAGACTAGTAGTCCAAACATAGGCCTCACCGAGATAAAATCAAGGTGTCTGCAGGGCTGCATTTTTTCTGGCAGCTGGAGGGGAGAATCAGTCTCCTGGCCTTTTGCAGCTTCTAGAAGACTGCCACATTTCTTGCTGGTGGCCCCAGCCAGCAGTCACATCACTCCCACCTCTGCTTCCAATGTATCACCTTCTCCTTCTTATAACACACTGCGTTTGCTTAGGCCCACACAGATAATCCGAGGTAATTCCTCATTGCAAAATCCTTAATTGAATCACAGCTATGAAGCCCCTTTTGCCTTGAAAAGCAACATATTCTCTGTTCTGGGCATTAAGATGAGAACTTCCCTGGGGAGCTGTCGCTCTGCCTTCCACAGTCCCCAGGTGCATTCTGTCATTCAGGTGTTCGGATTTGTTGAGCACCTGTCATTTGTAGGTACCAGACTAAGCGCAGGAAATACAGAGGGGAATAAAGCAGGAGCGTTGGGAAAGGCCCCAGAAGCAGAGGTTATGAGTTTTGTTTGTGCTTTGTATGGCCTGCGCAGCTCTATTTTTTAAAATATTAAGATATTTTAAATAAAAGAGATTTGCATCAAACACCTGAACTCATCGGCTGATGAGGCCACCCCGGGACCTACCCACTCCCGCAGCACAGCACCCATGAGTGGGGCTGGATGAGCCAGCTCCAGGGGCCACCGCACTGGGTCACCTCCTGCTGCACAAGCTGGTGTCTGGCTGACCGTAACACTCTGGCCACGGTGAGTATCTGGGTTCGGACACCACAGCCTCAGGTAGAAATTGTAAGGTGAAAAAAAGAAGAAAGAAAGAAACGGCAAAGTGGGGTGCCAAGATATTCACCGTGGAGCCAGAAGAAAATATTATGAATTCACAGGCTGCCTTAATCTAAAAAAATCAGGATTCTTTATTCATCTCTAATTTACAGATTGATGGGTGTCCTGCCTCTGTTGCCCAGGTGAGACCAGCCACGTGTCTCACCGGCTGGGTACGCAAGTCTCCCTGAGGGAGCAGCGGGAACTGTGCAAGACAGAAAGACGGACGCTGATGCCCTCACTCTCTCTCCCGGTCAGGGACACACCACATGTGGTCTGCCTGGACAACCGGGCTTACAACCGTGTTATCTCACTGTAACTAAACAAATCCTCACTAACAGGATCAGTGGTTTTTTAAAATTCCTGCAAATAAGCCATAGACTAAAAATACAGAGAAACAATGCGAGGACCAGTAAATGCACAAGGAACTGGAAGGGCTGGCATTTCTCCGCTTCCTGTTGGAGCTTGTCATCATAGCTGGTACAAGGTCAAAGGGGGAACTACTGTATATTCTATGGAATTCAAGAAACCTTCCCTATCCATATTCTGTATCCCTTGACAGCTATCTAATCCATTGGCTCTCAGCCTCATACCCAAGGTAATTGCACAGATGAGGAGGAAAGAGGGTAATGAGTAGAAAAGGAGGGAAATGAGCATTACTGAGCAGTTGTCTGGTGGTAAGGAAATCTTAACACAGTATTTAATCAAGCCTCTCCGAAGAAGTCATTATTTCAAATTTACAGATGCAAAATTAAGACCTAAAGAAGCAAAGTCACTTTCCCAAAGCCACTCTGAGAACATAGGATGGCACTCAGGTTGAAGCCCTAGTCCATCTGACTCCAAAGTTATGGACTTGCCAACACCCTACACTGACCACTGGCTTACTGACTCACCACCCAATCAGAACCATTCACTGAGCTCCCAGAGCTCCCTGTTCTGTAACTGGAACCTTCCCTCTCAAAGCCACATCAAAGCTTCAGACCACAGCCCCAGACCTCCAGTTCCTGACCCAATCCACTCTCCGGCCAGGCAGCAATCAGGAAGGAGGGAAGAAGATGGGAGAAGGAGCTTGGAAGGGCCCACATACAGCAGGGTGGGAGCAGAGCTGTGGGGGGGCTGCGGTCAGACCCTGAGCAACCAGAGTGAGAGTGAAGTGTCCATACTAGGATGCCATCGTGGCTGGAACCTGACTCTGAAGCTCCTCGTGAAATCATCAGGCGGTGCAGGCCCAATGGCACTATTTGTCTATTCTATGCCCAAAATGAAGTAAATAAGCGTTCAGAATTTAATCCGAATCCTACAAAGAGATACAAGGCCGTTGATTCAGAATGCTTTATCTTAAAAAGTCTCAAAGGAAGCCTTTCATTGAACTAAATTAAATTTCAAGAAGCCATGGAGGGCGAGAAGGCCCAAGTGCGGGGCTCATTGTGTAAAAAGTCCCAATAATTATGCTTTTATTAGTAATCCTTGATTTCTGGAACGCGTCATGGAAGTGTAAAGCTTTTCCAGTGAATTAGGTCCAGAAAATGTAAGTGGGCCTGTGGAGGTACTTATAGAACAAAAGGCCAGGCCAGCGACCACAGAATTTCTGGAAAAGTTTAAGGCCAGAGGGTCCGGTACCTCTCACCCGGCCTCGGGAAGGCGCAGGGCTGCAATGGCTCGCTCGGAAGGGAGGGCGGCAGGATTCGTTCGTTCTGCTCCTCCGAGTGCAACCGAGAGTCCAACTCTGAAACCCTCGATCGGCGGCGAGGGCCCCGCGAAGCTCAGGAAGGACCCCCACCCTGGGGCTTCCCCGAACTGGTCGGGCACGGCCGCGCGCGGGGCAGGGGCCGGGGGCGGAGGGGAGGCGGGAGTTGGAAGTTTTCCGCCGCGGCGCCCACACCCCCACGCAGGGCCGAGCAGTCTCCACCCCGCCGCCCAGCCCAGGACGCCCAGCCCGAGAGCTCGAGTCAGGGTCGCCGCGCGGTTTCCCGGGGACCCCGGAGTCCGGGGAGGGCCCCCGCCGGCGCCCCCGTCTCTGAGCGCCCACCCTCTGCTAGCGGGCACGGCCAGGGGAGGGGACCGGGAGGGGAAGTTAGGCGCGTACCTCCGAGCGCCCCGCGCGCCCCGCAGAGCCCCAGGCAGGCGGCGAACAGCACGAGGCGGCGGGCCCCGAGCCGCCCCATCCTGCCGCGGCGGCCCCGCGCCAGCGCTCACCTCCCGGGCGGCGCCCCAACTACCTGCGCCGGCCCCTCTCCGCCCCGCGGCCGGGGCGCAGCCCGGCCAGGGGGCGTCGCCCCCAGCCAGCGCGGGAGGGAGGGGGCTGGGCCGGGGCGGGGAGAGCCATTTGCGACCTGCAGCTGCTGCGCGCCACCAGCGCCAGCGCCGGCCGGGGCCTTCTCCAAGCCGCTGGCGAAACCGAACCGGGCGCCAGGGGGCCCGGCGCCGATAGAGGGTACGTGGCCCCCCGCCCAACCGGGCGACAGGTGTGGTAGGGTGAAACGGGCTAGCAGGAGGTGGTGACAAAGGGAGGCTGGGGAAGGACTAATGGAGGAGGTGGGCTAGTTCCCCTGGACTCACGGAGCCCCTGGAGCGCAGGGGTTTGTTCAGCGGACTGCTGTATCTCCACTGTATACCTGGCGCGTTGGCACCAGCAAATGCGTGTTGGATGAGTGACTAAGAGTGGGAGGTGATAAGGTGACATAATCGTTCCTTATTAAACGTGAACCTCATTTGTATTTAAAGGACGGTCCCTCAGGTTTTTTCACTGAATTTTTTGGAGCCGCTATCAGAGGAATTAATCAAGGCCCAAGAGTTGTGTGCAAAAACTCACCTTCAGATCTGGGCCACATGCTCCTAGGGAAGAAGAGCCTCCACCCAGGTGTGAGGGTTCTGGTAAAATGGCCTTGACCAGGATCTGACAAGAACAGGACTTGACCAGTAAGAGCCAAGGGCCTTCTAGTTCAACCTCTCTTTCAACATTGGTGTTTGACGAAATGCTAACGAATGTGCTACAGGGGCAATCAATGCTAGCGACATTGTGTTCCTAATAAAATTAAGGATGACATCATATCCCCTTCCTTTCCTCTTTTAGTTCTGTAATAAAATTTTGTGGGTTTTTTTTTATGCATAGAATCCAATTTTGGCCTTTTTGTTAGCAGACAATCTGTAATTTGTTTTACTCTTGAGCAGACATGTGTCACCTGCTCAGCAGCCCCCCTGGCAGCATCACCCTACTTCTCTAGGGGAATTGCTCCCACTTCTTGCCCCTTTCCTGCCCGCCACTGCTGGCTGGCTCTGTCCTACCAAAGAGTTGGGGGTGCAGCTTGTCATGTAAGTTCGCCTGGGGCTGAAAGGCCAGTTTAGCTCAGACTTGTCCAGGCATGCGAAATTTCTGCTGGCAGCCTCAGGTACGCACATAAATTGAAAATATGGGTGGTGCAGAACCGGATTCCCCAGAGAGGCCCCACTGTGCACCAAGGAGGCTTAGTCACATGTCACCTCTGGTTAAGAACACAGGCCTGGTGCTTTAAGAGAACTGAGTGCAGATAGCTCGGGTACTAGTGAGTGACGTTGGTATGTAACCTTGGGCACATCTCTCATTTGTCTTAACTGCAGGCTCCTCCTCTGAGAAATGAAGATAATGCTGATCCCAAGAGGCGGGCTGTGTGGTTCAGCTGGCTCATGAGGAGTGCTTGTTGAGCACGCACGATGCCTGGTACCCGGTGAGGAATCCCTGGGCACTCTCATTGCGTCTGGGACTCCAGTCGGGTCTGTGGGGCTTCTCTGGCTGGTTTCTGAGCATCCCTGGAGAGACACAGACTCCTAAAAGTGAGTCATTTTTTATCTTTCCTTCAGGATGGAGGACTGTCTTATTTTCCTTCCATGAGCTTAGCCATATATACTGTTCAAGACTACTCATGTTATCCACATAACAATTTTGATACCAGTTCCAACGTATGGCTTTTTCCCACCATCAAGCAATACCCTGACACCAGCTGGGTACAACTGGACTCAATTCTGGCACCGTCTACATGAGATTCCACAGGTTAAGGGCTCAGTCACACAAGACTGCCCTCCGCTGCAGATGTTAATCACAGGTCCAGATTGCTACGAGGCCTTCTGACTGACTGGTTTTAAATTAGAGGCTCCCACGACTCCCTACTTGGGATCAATTAATTTGCTAGAGTGGTTCACAGGACTTGGGAAACCAGTTTACTCACTACGTACTGGTTTATTATGTTGGGGAGCGAGAATTTCTGTTCCCTCAAAGGTCCTTCTAACTGGACTAAGAACCAAATTGACATGAGACAGATTAACAAGAGAAATTCAAATTTAGTAGGCATAAATATGGGGAGTCCACATAGACATAGAAATTTCAAAGACAGTCAGCCAAAATGAAGTATATATGTCCTTCTGAACTAAGGAGAAGGGGGTAGGGATCTGGGATTTCGGAGGAAACAAATGCATTTCATGCATTTCACAAGGTGATAAGGAGAGCAGATGTTTGGTCATTACATGTTTGCCCTACTGTACAGATGGGTGACTCCGGTAAAATTTATATCTGTCAGTAACTCTTATTCTGAATATCTACATCCCCAACTTAAATTCCTCTGTGTGGTTAAGGGAGGGGCAGAAGTTTCTCTTGAGCCTGCAGGATCTTAAGTGCCTTCAATTCAAAATGATCCGCATGCCCGAATGGCACAGTCTGGGGGTTGAGGGGAGAGAAGGGCCTGTCCTGAACCTGTTCAATGACAAAGGACATTAAAGGATATGAAGGAGCTGTTTGAATTAGTGCAGATGAAAGAGGACTTCAACTACCTCCACTTTGACCTCAAACTTTCTAACTGATGAAAGTCTCCTTTCCAAAGACCCTGTGGGCAAAGTATCCCCTGATGGCAACCGAAACCACCCCCTCACACAGTAAGGACTGCCCTGAGCCAGCAGGACTCCTTGTGATTGACGCCAAGACAATGATTGACCGGACCTTTACCGCCCACCTGCACAAACCCACCGGACCTTTGTCCCATGTTTTCCTCACATAAACCTGGAAGTATTTTCAGCACTTGGAGATCATCTTTGGGACACTAATTTGGGACACTGTCTTTCCAGTGTTGGCCTCACCGAAATAAATTACTTTCTGGTTTCACCACCACTCATCTCTCTGCCTTCTAGATTTTGTCAGCCTTGAGTGGCTGAACCTGGTCTGGCACCCCTGTACCCCAGCTACATAGAGAGAACTTGAAAGAATCAACTTGTAGGAATCAACGTGAACTTGAAACTGTTACAGGAATCAAGCCCCAGGTGAAGGGATATATAGGGCAAGGTCAAAAACAAAGGGGCTTCTCCTTTCCCTTAAGATCAGGAACACGACAAGGATGCCCACTCTCGCCACTATTATTCAACATAGTACTAGAAGTCCTTGCCAACAGCAATCAGAAGACAAAAAGGGATCAAAGGTATCCAAATCGGCAAAGAAGAAGTCAAACTGTCTCTCTTTGCAGATGACATGATACTCTATATGGAAAACCCAAAGGAATCCACTCCCAAACTATTAGAAGTTATAGAACAATTCAGTAAGGTGGCAGGATACAAAATCAATGCCCAGAAATCAGTTGCATTTCTATACACGAATAACGAGACTGAAGAAAGAGAAATTAGGGAATCCATCCCATTTACAATAACACCAAAAACCATACGTTACCTTGGAATTAACTTAACCAGAGACGTAAAGGACCTATATCCTAGAAACTATAGATCACTTTTGAAAGATATTGAGGAAGACATAAAAAGATGGAAAAATATTCCATGCTCATGGATTGGAAGAATTAACATAGTTAAAATGTCCATACTACCCAGAGCAATCTACACTTTCAATGCTATCCCGATCAAAATACCGAGGACATTTTTCAAAGAACTGGAACAAATAGTCCTTAAATTTGTATGGAACCAGAAAAGGCCCCGAATCTCCAAGGAACTGTTGAAAAGGAAAAACAAAGCTGGGGGCATCACAATGCCGGATTTCGAGCTGTACTACAAAGCTGTGATCACAAAGACAGCATGGTACTGGCACAAAAACAGACACATCGACCAATGGAACAGAATAGAGAACCCAGAAATGGACCCTCGGCTCTTTGGGCAACTAATCTTTGATAAAGCAGGAAAAAACATCCGGTGGAAAAAAGACAGTCTCTTCAATAAATGGTGCTGGGAAAATTGGACAGCTACATGCAAAAGAATGAAACTTGACCACTCTCTCACACCATACACAAAAATAAACTCCAAATGGATGAAAGACCTCAATGTGAGACAGGAATCCATCAAAATTCTAGAGGAGAACATAGGCAACAACTTCTATGACATCGGCCAGAGCAACCTTTTTCACGACACATCTCCAAAGGCAAGAGAAATAAAAGATAAAATGAACTTATGGGACTTTATCAGGATAAAGAGCTTCTGCACAGCCAAGGAAACAGTCAAAAAAACTAAGAGACAGCCCACGGAATGGGAGAATATATTTGCAAAGGACACCACAGATAAAGGACTGGTATCCAAGATCTACAAAGAACTTCTCAAACTCAATACACGAGAAACAAATAAACAAATCATAAAATGGGCAGAAGATATGAACAGACACTTTTCCAATGAAGACATACAAATGGCTAACAGACACATGAAAAAATGTTCAAAATCATTAGCCATCAGGGAAATTCAAATCAAAACCACACTGAGATACCACCTTACGCCAGTTAGAATGGCAAAGATAGACAAGGCAAGAAACAACAATTGTTGGAGAGGATGTGGAGAAAGGGGATCCCTCCTACATTGTTGGTGGGAATGCAAGTTGGTACAGCCACTCTGGAAAACAGTGTGGAGGTCCCTTAAAAAGTTAAAAATTGAACTACCCTATGACCCAGCCATTGCACTACTGGGTGTTTACCCCAAAGATACAGACGTAGTAAAGAGAAGGGCCATATGCACCCCAATGTTCATAGCTGCATTGTCCACAATAGCCAAATCATGGAAGGAGCCGAGATGCCCTTCAACAGATGACTGGATTAAGAAGCTGTGGTCCATATATACAATGGAATATTACTCAGCTATCAGAAAGAACGAATTCTCAACATTTGCTGCAACATGGACGGCACTGGAGGAGATAATGCTAAGTGAAATAAGTCAAGCAGAGAAAGACAATTATCATATGATTTCTCTCATCTATGGAACATAAGAACTAGGAGGATCGGTAGGGGAAGAAAGGGATAAAGAAAAGGGGGGTAATCAGAAGGGGGAATGAAACATGAGAGACTATGGACTATGAGAAACAAACTGAAGACTTCAGAGGGGAGGGGGTGGGGGAATGGGATAGACTGGTGATGGGTAGTAAGGAGGGCACGTATTGCATGGTGCACTGGGTGTTATACGCAACTAATGAAGCATCAAACTTTACATCAGAATCAGGGGATGTACTGTATGGTGATTAACATAATATAATAAAATAAAATTAATAAAAAAAAAACAAAAAACAAAAAAACAAAGGGGCTTCTCTGTCCTGGTGGAGTTTAGGGCCCCACCGCCCAGTAGCACATGGAAACGTTCCAGTTCACCAACCTGGAAACTCTCCAAACCCTTCCGTTTGGGTTTACATGGAGGCTTCATTACATAAGCATGATTGATTAAATCATTGGCCATTAGTGATTGAACTCAACCTCTAGCCCTCTCCCTCCCTGGAGGTCTGGGGGTGGGACTTAAAGTTCCTACCTTCTAATCACAAGATTGGTTCCCCTGGCAGCCAGCCACTATCTTTAGATTACCTGGGGCTTTCCAGATGTCACCTCATTAACATAACAAAAGATACTTTTTATCATTCTCCTCATCTAGGAACTTCCAAGGGTTTTAGGACAAGCAAAAAATGAAGACAAAGTATTTCTTTCTTATTATAAATCACAAATCATACCATGTTCGTAATTTCTAGCATTACCCCACGCCCATAGTAGTTCTGATTTTTTTGCGGTTGAAGAACCCTGGACCCCTGAGTGGGAGTTGCAGCTCTGACTCTAGAAGTGTGACAAATCACATACCTTACAGCTGCTTCGCTGTCCTCCCCTACAAAATGAGAGGATTGGATTCAGGGATCTGTAAGCTCCCTCCAGGCTCAAAATTTTATGATTCTCATTTGTCATCATCGGCATCAGGACAGCCCTGCCATTTAAATAGAGCTCTTTTAATTAGCTCACAGAGAAACTTGAAATATTTGAATTTCGTTATTCAAACCAAGGCCACAGTTGCTGATAAGCTTGAAGCTTTAATTTGGAAAAATCGCTCCAAGCGCCAAGATGAGAGTAGGAGCTCTTCCCATGGAGCCACTTGCTCCTCTTCTTTAAGTTAGTTGTAATCTGTCACCTACATGCTTCAAACATTGAATGTGGTCTCCCTCTAATTTCCATAGCAGTAAGACAGCTCTAAAATAACGAGAAATTCAGGTGCTCAGTTGTTAGGGAAAGCCCAGATGTAAATATGGTGACGCTGGGGTTGTTTCTTTAGTGTCTGGTCAGGAAATCCACCTGCATGAGGGTCGCACTCGAATCCAGTCCTTGTGGCTGGCACTCACCTGGTATGCCTCAGCAGCAAGAATTATTCTGTTTGGGTTTTAACTTGAAGACTGTTTGCTCAGAAATTAAGGTATAAAGAAAAGAGAATGAATATAGAGAAATGAAGGGATAAAAGTAGAGAGATGTGCACTCATTCAGTATTCACTGAACTCTCTCTCCTGGATGCAATAGGCACACGAAGATGTCATGGTGCCTACAGAAATGAATTCGAGCTTCTACCTTCAAGGATGTGACAACATAGAGAAGGGTATAAGACCCGTGTAGGAGTAATTTTAACAAAAGGTAATTTTAACAAAGGTAAATTAGAGACTGGGCCAGGCCTCTGGGCCCAAGATCCTGTTCTCTGAAAGTTTCTGACCCATATACTTTGATGACATGACTGGTTTGAGCAGTCCTGTCTGATTTACCTGACTCCTCACCCTCTGACCCCACAGAATGGAACCAGGGTGGGTTCCTGATCTAAAGGGCAAACAAGAATGTCAAAGGTGATACCCTTTCAGAACTTTCAACCAAGAGGCACTAAGAACACAATGAGTTTGTGGCAGTCATGGCTTCAGTAGGTCATGGCTTCAGTAGATGGCTTCTTCATGAGCACCAACTGAAGACCCATGTCCACCAACGTTATGGAGGAATAGGGACTGTGAGTCAGGAAAGAAAACCACCTGCCCCTGTCTCAGTCTTTGCAAGAGGAGGTTGGCACCATGTCCCAGAGAAAAACTGGTTGTGAGGGACAGTCAGAGCCCCAGGCAGCAGCTGCTGGTGGCTTTCTCGAAGCCCAGATACACCTCTGGAATTTTGTTTCCATGACATTCTTCGGAGCTCTTTTGATAAATCCACACTTTACTAGAGCTAGTATACAACTCTAGCTTCACGAACTCAGGGGTTCATGAATAATAATTTTTCTATATTTTTCCCAAACTCAACTTGCTTTCCGTTTTGACCTCCCAATTTGCTGTGGTGGATGCAAAATTTTCTCAGTCAACTGAGGTTTTTGCTCCCGCATCGCCCTCCCCACGTTGTGTTGACGTTCCATGGGACTTACGTAGTGCCAGGACATCAGGGAAGACTGAGAAAAGAGCCATGGTGGTTATCTGCTCCTTAGTGCTCTTGTGCGGGTGACTTCTGAGATGTTCCTCACCCCATGTGGACTTTGGATGTCTCTATCTCTGTCGAATAAATAAAAAATAAAATCTTTAAAAAAAAAAAGATAGCTGTTCTCAGTAGAAAAGGGGAAATTTCTACAAGTGGGAAAAGGCCGATGTTTTTTGCTCCTCCTTGATTGTAGACAGATAAACACTTTCTGGCAGATTCTATATCAGAAGAGAACCTACAGCTATTAATGTGGAGGCTGAGGCATATTTGCGGGTGGTTGGCAGGGGGAGGCTTGGAAACTGGGAGACTGGAGTTGGTCCAGTCTGTCAGAAACCAAGGCTCATTCAGCCCCCTTTTCTGCAGGAGGTCAAAGAACCCCCAGACCCAAGTTTAAGTAGTAACTATAAGGAGGGGGAGGGTGGGGGATAGCACAGCTGAACAGCAGTTTGGTAACAGCCCCATGATTTGTGGAGGCAGCTTTTCATGTAGGCTCTGTAGCCTCTGACTGGGTGAGCGGTGAGAGGTTGGAATCCCAGTTCCAGCGCTCAGTAAGGCAAGCTATTTAACCTACGTGCCTCTGCTTTATCATCTGAAAAATGGACATGGTGTCCTATCTACCTCCATATGGATGTTTTGAGATGAGATGAGGCCATCTGCATAATGTGCTTGGCACTGGGTGGGAAGCAGCATTTTGGACTGCTCACTATCCCTGCCCTTAAGCAAAGTGAGCGATCCCTTCCTTGAAAGATTCTGTTCAAAGATGGGCAAAGATCAAGGGAACAAGGAAATAGATGGGTGTGGAAGGATGCAGGGATTTGTTTCATTTAAAAAATATTACTCCCCCGTACTAGTTTGCTTGCCAGGAACAGAACCCCACAAAGGGGGTTTTGACTAGAACAAAAGGCTATATATGATGGATGTGAGGGGCGCAGGGGCCCTCTTCAATGTTTGAGCTAGACTTTGAAGAATGGGTCAGTGGAAATGGCATAAAAATCCAAGAGGAAGGGGGACCCAAAGCCCTTGAGAACTGTTTTTATAGAGACTGAGGGCAGAAGTCAGTTGGCCACGGGTTGATAAAGAAATGAGGGCTGTCCCGGAAGCAGTCAGTGTGAAGAACTTAGCTTCAAAAATCTCCATGTTTTACCTGACTATCTTTGTTTTGCTGTTGGTAACAAATAGTTTAACGTTGAAGGGATGGGAAAAAAATTTTTGAAATCACGTGACTGGACTCCATGATGGGGGTCCCACCACAGTCTGCATTATGAAACCCGTATTAAAAAGAATGAGAAGGTTGGGTTAGCTGGTCTGGGAGGTCCCTGCCAGCTCGGACATTCCATGTTGCCTTGAACAAATCCACTCTTACGGAGGCTTTTCAGCAGCACAGAGCACACAAGGCTGGCTCTTGTCTGTAGCCACAATGGAATTCTTGTAACCTTCCCACAAGTGGTGAATCCTCCGTTTCCAACTGTACCATTTTCTGCCTGGCTTCATTCAGAACCAAGGCTCCGTCAGGCCACAGGCTTTGATGTAAAGTCACCCCCTGAGTGACAAGGGATCCCCGTGGACAGCTTTAAGTGGGAAGCTCTCCCCACAAACCCACCCTCAGGGCCCCTGTAGAGTCAGGCCCCATGTGGAAGCCCTGTGCTGAGTCCCCAAGCTCCGGGGTAGTGTATGGCCGTTTAGTATGTCCACAGGAGGCCTGTGGACTTCTCAGCAACTGGGAAATCAGAGAGTGCCACCACCACCCACTGACCAGCCCCAGGGACTCAGACACAATACCAGTAGGCACCAGGCCTCATTAGGGAAGACGCATTTCTGCCAAGCTTGCATTTCTAATACAAAGCTGGGTTCTGGTAACCCTAGTTAAAGAAACATAAGAAACCACGAGCTACCATTTTGGGCTATCTCAGGACAAAAAAAAATTGATTTTTAAATTGTTGAACTCTGCTTTACAAAGACTACTTACTGCTGCGCTTGGCCTCCCCCTTAGGCAAGTTATACATATGACTCAGTCCCACCTCCACCCACAACTGGTGAGCCTGGAAAGATAAACTTGCCCTAAGGAGACCCCTTGGCCACGCGGCTCCTCCAGACAGAGAGCCCTGAGTATTGAGTATTTTCAAGGCAGAAATAAAGAGCAGCAGCAACTTTTGCACAGCCCTGTCTCAGCCCACCTGCCTGTTATCTTGTGTCTCTGGCGCCACCTGCAGGAAGTAGAAATGGCCAAGTATTTTCTGTCTTCCTTTGGTATTAGTTCATAGGTAATGTACTGGTGAAGGTGACTCTGGAGGAGACCACATAGGGGCCGCCTGAGAGAGATGCCGAGAGACCGGGGGTTTCTAGTTGCACGAGGTTGAAGAAATCCAGAGTGTTGATTACAAATGCTCAACTGGGCTAAAGGCAGCGAAAAAGAAAAAAAAAGTCAAGTAAGATAAAGATGGAAACCGTCCAGTGGTTTTGGCCACTTGGGTAAAGCTAATTTTGATGGACATAGCTCTAATAACTCAGTGGGAGACAGCAATGTTAGTGCCGGAAGTGGGTGGGACACAAAGAAGGGACGTCATGTGTGGATGGTGCTTCAAGTGTTTGGATCGAAGAGGAGGAATGAAGTTAGATGAAGAATAAGGGGGACATAATATCAGGAAAGGGAGTTTAAGAATTCAAGCTTGTTTTTAGGTGGGGAAAGAAGGAGAGATGGACTATCCTAGAAGAGGGATGCTAGAGGTGGGCCCTGGAAGAGGCAGGAGGAAATGGGATCCAGACACAAGTTCACATTGGTCTGGAACAAGAGGAGAGGTGGGGAGGATGAACTTGGACATATGGCAAGTGTATAAGTCAGAACACAGAGAATTGAGCCCCAGTTTTCTCTATGAAATGGGATGAAAGGTGTCTGCTAAGTATAGGTGGGTTCCACATGGGCCGGAAAGACTTAAAATTATCCTTGGTGTGATCCTTCTTCCCCTTCCTTTTGATGTAGGCAGGCTGGGGCCGAGGGCCCTGAGGGGGCTCCCGCGGGACCAGCCAAGAGGTTCCCTGGATTTGCGCAGGATAGAAATCAAACTCGAGCAAAAAACATGAAAACACAGTATATTAAATAGCTTGAGTGACAGAGAGAGAATAGCACACAGGGTACCTGGGAGACTCGGAAAGGAAAAGAGAGTCTCTTCATTGCTTGGGGCTAGAGGTTTATATTAGAAAGGGGTCCAGAGCACATGTTCCTTCAGGAATCCAGGGTCGGGTCTAATCAGGGGAGAGTGACAGGTGCACACTAGGTGTTATTTTATAAATCATTGAAGGTAGGGGTCACTGATGCCAGTGTCAGCCAGGGTGTGTTCAAAGCGAATGTTCTGGAACATGTTTGGGATCCAGCTTTTCTTAGATGTTATTAGGTGTTTGGGGCCTCGGAGACACTCAGAGAATGATTCACTTTCTTGCTTCCTCCTTTGAGTGGGAACATAGTGGTTTTTACTCAGATGCAAGGAAAAATATAGAACATGACTAAATAGGGTCTAGCAGGAAAATAGCAGAGGTGGAGCCTTTCTAAAATGGAGTCCCTTCAGCTTTCCTATCTCCCTTTGGTTATGTAAAATTATTTGTATGTACATTGACATTACTCCTGGTGTGTCCAAGACAGGACGGTTTATGTCTATTGTCATGGTGTAATTATTCATAGTAACCATTCAATCTCTATAGTGTCCCAGTTGGAGCAATAAAGTCTACGGTGACTGTATATTTGAGAGAGAGAGAGAGATTGGTCTTTCATCGGCCTGACAGCTGTGTTCTTTTCTCCTGTAGTGCAAACTCCTGCATCAGACACAGAGGAGGTAAAGTGTAATGTTGACCCGGTGTTGGCATTGTTCTAGGTAGGTGGAGTAGAAGGCTGGCTTTTCATGAGATCCGAAAGTTCTGATGATTGGGCAGCATGGGGACAATAACATCGATCAATGCTGCTTCTGTGACCTACAGGTAAGGAGACAAGAAAAGTTTACGATTTTAGGGATTTCTCAGGGAAAAAGCCAGCATCTTTACAAAGGCCTCTGAGGCCCATATGACCTGTGCTCACCTCTGACCCTCCACCCTTCTCTCTTGTTTATTCCTCTTTGGAAAAGAAGATGGCCTCAGAATTTATGTGAGGACTGCACTGAGGGGAAGGAAAGAGGGAAATGCCTAGAAGTTCAGCGAACACCACAGCCCAGATCCTTAACACATCAAAGTTACAGACTGTTTTACAACCGAAGACAACCCCAACTACCACCACCCGAGAGCGGCCTTATGCCAAAAGAGGGGTGTGGGATTTCTGTGATATACAGACGGAGACGGAGAGACCTTGGGCTAGGCAGGACCTTGGGCTAGAGGGGAAATCTAGGGATCGCCAGAGGATGGGCAATATGGTAGCCCTAAATTAGCAAACATGAAAAGGCCACATGGAAGGAGTGGCAATTGTGTGCTTTTTAAAGAGATTACAATGCTTCCTAGTCAAACCTCAGCAACCTATCATTTTACTAAACGTTATTTCCTTTCTCTCAGTAGCAGTTTGTGAGACCTAAAACTCTAAGGGACAACAAGACGCCAGCTGTGTCTGGATTGGAGTGATAAGGAAAGGCTGACTCCGCACTAGACAACCACCCTGACTAGTACATTCCCTCCTCAGGGGCTTGAGACTCCCAGTTTCCTCTGCTCGTGACACTTCTGCATTCTCATGCCTACAGGTCTCTGCTGAGATGTCCTTTAATTGGTCACCTTTGGAAAGTAACTCCCATTCCTCTTAACCTGCTCTACTTCCCTCCATAACGTCTGTTACTGCACCTGCTGTCCTCGTGTGCTTGGTTATTGTCTGCGTCCCCGCGCTAGAATGTGGACTCCATGGGGCAGGGACTTGGTTTGGTCATTGCACTCACTCCAGTATCTATAACCATGCTTGGGCCATAATGGGTTTTTAATGACGATGTGTTGAATGAATGAATAAATGAATGAATGAATAGGTAACTAAGAATATTAACACAGTGACTGTTTTCATGGAATTTTGATAAGTCCTCATGGTCAAATTGGGGAGATATTCTAAGAGAGTAACTGAATCTTGATTATTAAGATATGAGTAGGTGAGTTGCCTCTTTCCCACTCAGGAAAATCTGTTGGGCAGGAAAGCTATGCTCAGTTTCTGGGATCAAGGGTATAAAAAACTATATTAATATTTAAAAACAAAAACTAGAACCCTGGGGAGCAGGCATTGTTGTCAACCTGACATTACAAATCGACGCTGAGATGTGGAACACTATTTGCTCAAAATCATCCAGCCGATGAGTCTTAATCCTAGGGTTCAGTCTTCTGACTTCAAATTTCATCCCGTTTCTATAGCCGAACACACCTCCCTTTCTATAACAGAGAAAGGAAACTCTTTATGGCCAACTCTCCCCGGTCTCTCATCCCAACTCCCCAACATCTGTTTGCATCACAGTCTCTGGTCACCACATCCAATGGCATGTCTCTGTTCTCATAACATCCCACCCGTAGCGTTCAAGTTGACTCCTCCCTCCTTGAAGCCTTTATCTTTCCTGGCTTCCGTCCAGCACAAGGTCCTGGCTTGGGGGCTGCCTCCGTCCCTGCACCTGCCCTGCTCCTTTGCTGGCTCCTGGTGCTCCAAGCAATCTCTGCCCGCTGCAGAGCCCCAGAGCTCAGCCCTGCCTCCTCCGTTCTTCTCCATCTGCAAACTCTTTCCCATCCCCTGGTTTGAAGTAGTAAATGGAAATGACTCCCAAATTCGTATCTCTAGTTCTGCTGTACCCCCTGGGTTTCAGCCTACTCGTGTTGCCAAAAGCCTTGTCAAGGACTGAATGTTTGTGACCTCCCCCCCAATCCGTGTGTTGAAATCCTACTCCCCAATGTGATGGTGTTAGGAGATAGGGACCTTTGGGAGGTGATTAGGTCAGAAGAGCAGAGCCCTTATGATGGGATTAGTGCTCTTATGAAAGAGACCTGAGAGCTCGTCCTCCTGTCTTTGCTCTCGGCCATGTGAGGATAGAAGAGGGCTCTCTGCAAACCAGGAAGCGAGCCCTCGCCAGGCTCCGGATCTGCTTGCGCCTTGAACTTGGACTTCCTGGCCTTTGGAGCTCTGAGAAATACACGTGTGTCACGTAAGCCACCCAGTCTATGGTATTTTGTGAGAGCAGCCTGGGGCTACCTAAGGAAAGCTTACTTGCCTCCTCTCTCAGAGGTCAAATAGACATTTCAAAATTAATGTGACAAAAGTAGAACCCTTCATTTCTGCCCCCCAGCCTGGTCCTCCCTCATCTCTGTGTCTAAAACCACATGGACCCCGTGGTTCAAGTCCAACCTTAGGAATCAACCTTCATTCGTCTCTTCTCCTCACATCGCAAGTTCTGCATCTCTCCTAAACGTGCCCCGAGTCGGCCTGCCTCACTCCATCTCTACTGCTGCCCCCGTGCTCGTCACCGTCATCTCTGCCGACATACCCCCAGGGGCCGGAACAGTGGCTGACACATAGTAGGTATTCTCTCAATATTTGATGAAGGAATGAATTTGAAGTATTTTTTTTTCAACTTCAAGTTGCCAGTTGTTTGTTGATGTTGTGGGAGAATACTTGAGAACCAGGAATTCCTTCTGCAGCAGAATTTAGAGGCCCCGGAAAAAACTTAGACGTCAGTGAGGTATACCTCCTGATACCCCAAAATGCCAGCCCTGCCCTTGCTGCCCTGGGGCCTTTCTGTTCCTCTGCTGTCTTCATGACTTCTCCTAATGAAAGCCGACGCTGAAGATAGGAGCTGAGATTTCCCACCCGGAAGTAGAAATCACCGTTGGCCACTTCAAGGACTCTTCTCCCAGAGCATTTGGGAGCCAGACCTTAAAATGATGGAAGAAAAGTGAAAACAGATAGGGGCCCGTGGGGACCTTCTTCTGTTTCCTCTCAGAGTCAGCTCTGGAGACTCAAGGCGGTGGGAGACTCTTCCTTTAGCCATGATTAGATTCCCGGTGAGCCCCTCAGCACAAGCTGCCCAGAAGTCCCTTGTAGGCCCCACAGTTGCCCGAAGAGTTGCTGAAACCGAGAGGTGGCATTCCAGGTGACAGCATCACGATGTATCTGCGTTTCTCTGCATTCCCTCTAGCCTCTAAGCCCACCATCTCTCCTTCCTATTGAGGAACTGGGCGACAGCTTCTGTTTTTACGTCACGAGAGAGAAAGACACATATCTGGAGGGAAATGTGACTAAAGAACCCATGGGATGAGTGACGTACCTCCTCCGCGTCTACCAGTAAGAGAGTCAGGACCAAAAGCCAAGTCTCTCTGAAACCAAGGCCCTTAGGTGCCATGCCACCCTGGCTCCCATACCTCGGCACCGAGCCAGGCAGTTTGTGAGAGTGGCTGCAGGCACGGGCTTGGAAAATGTCGCCTGACAGAGCGGTATTCAGGAAACAACTGTGACCCAGCCACAGTGTGTGTTCTGGGGGACCGTTGCCCTGTGCCTCCTCATTGAAACTTTGGGGATTGGAGAGATCCTCCTGGTCGACTCACTCCATTACTCATTCCACGGAATGTGGGGGAACCCTGTGTCTCCCTCTCTTCACGAAGCCTGGTTTCCCAAAAGAGACTTTCAAGTGAGAGGTCTTGACCAGCTCCCAGTCCCCTGAACCTCCGTCAAAGGTCTGCTTACACTGTTGCAAACCAGCCTAAGTTTATTTGACCATCAGCACACGTCCGGTGCTTTTTTGGTCAATACTGGAAGCTGATCTTTTGGTAATTCGAAGTGGGTGGGGGGCAGGGTTGGAAGACACCACCTTCACCATAACCCACTACCAGGCAGTGGAACAATGGAGGGACAAATTCCACCGAAGTGCCATTTCAGTCCCCTCTCCTGTGTGGGGGAGAACAGGCCCCATATCTGCCCATGTCACACACTTGCCTTCACATGAGTGAGTGGGTGCCCGTCTTTGTAGTTAAGCTCAGTGTTAACGTCCTCCTTCTAGCCAGCAGAAGCAGGTCCAAAGGGATTTTAGATCTGGAAACCAATTATTAAAATCCTGGGCTTTGCAGAATTTTAAACACCATTCATTCAAGGGCAGTGAGTCTTACAGAGAATCGAAATCGAACTCTATCTCACACCACGAAACTGAATACTTATAATCATCTGACATCCCTTAAACTATTAACATGCTTTTTTAGGTTTTATTTCAATAAGAATATTTTAAGTGCCCTGAAATCGACTCCTGGGGTTTAGATTTCTGTTTAGCATTCTGCATAACTAATAACCCTGTGATTTTCAAAAATTCCTAGTCACCTCTAGGATGAAGCGTGGACTGAACTTGTACACAAAAATTATAGTTTAGGGGCTCCTGGGTGGCTCAGTCAGTTAAGTGTCTGCCCCCAACTCAGGTCATGATCCCAGGGTCCTGAGATCAGCCCGGCGTTGGGTTCCCCGCTCAGCAGGGAATCTGCTTCTCCCTTTCCCTCTAATCCCCTACCCCTGCTTGTGCTGTTGCTCGCTCTCTCTCAAATGAATAAATGAAAAATCTTTTAAAAAGTATAGTTCATACAAATTATTTTAAAGTAAAGTAATCTAAAGACGATATATCATTGACTCTGCTGCTACTTGCCAGGAGTGAAACCCTAGTGCCCTTCACTCATGGGTGGCTTTCACCTTCCTTCCAGTGTAAAGCACCTAGCCATCAATTTCCCCGTTTCTATTTCTATTTCCCTCTCACTCATAACTCCCTCCTTCCCCTTCCCCTCTCTGTCTCTCTCTCTCATATACACACACATGCATGCACACATGCACACACGCACACAGATCTTCCACACACTTCTCGGCCTGAATGGGAAGGGACAGAGGAAATTAGGCAAAGCGTGCACTTTCGCGAGGCTCCTATTTCTCTGGCTCAGCAAAACTCGTGATTTAGTTCATTTACTCTCCACGGAGCATTTTCCAGAAACCATAGAGAACATGAGTGCTGGCCGCATGACTGGAGGGTTCAGAAAAGGCTCTTTGTGTGAGTTTGGGGTTTCAGATGCCACAAATGCTGTGGTGCGAAAGGCACATGAGTGATCCTCCCCCCTGCCCCGTGCGCCAAGCATAGACTCTGTGATTGAGGGGCAGTGGCTTCCTGGTAACACACTCACACTGCAGGGCCCCAAAATAAAGGCTCAGAACATTCCTCCCCCACCCAGGCACATGCCCTCCCAGCAAACCGCTGTGTGTGCATCACCTGTCCCTCCTCGTCATGCCCACCGTACACCTTACCCACTCCCCCACTGGCGTCCTGATGACTTGAGTGCCCGCATCGTCATTATAAAGCGCAGTTAGAGTAGATCTAGTATTTTAGATAGCCTCACGGCACCTCGCACAGGGCGGACGCTTCACAAATATTCGTGTCCATTTTCTCTGTAGTTTACTCACTCACTTTTTCAATGATTTTTGGACTCCAGGTGGAATATTAAAAAGTGATTTCAAAGGAGTGATTTCAGGGTGGATGAATTTTTCCACATTGAGCTCTGCTATCTGCATGGGTCTATTCCAGGTATCTAGAAAAGGCATGCAGGTCAGGCCGTGGAGACAAGAATAGTTTAATGGGAAGTTGGTTCAGGCTGTAAACTCTGCCTCTCTTCCCAACATGTCTCTTGGGTTGATAAAAATAATTACTAATCATAACCACAAAAATTAGTATTTTGAGAGTGTTTGCTTTTTAGCAAACACTGCTATAAGTGTTTTACTCATTTAATCCACATTATACCTTTATAAGATAAATACTGTTAATATCCCTGTTTTACAGATTCCATGGTGCCTGGAATTCTGCTATTAGAGATTCATTTAAATGCCACCCTGTTTCCGGCAGTTCCCTCAGTTTAAACGCACGTGCTCCTCAGTGTGACAGTGTGATGAAGTAGTCCAGATGAAGAACAAAGCTTGGTGTAATCCAGCGTGCGAAACGCCTCACCTCCTGGAAGTCTGCGCTTTTTGGCAGAGCTGGAGGAAGAGGCTCTGAAGAGAGAGCACAGGCAGGTGCAGAGACGGAAAGTGGCATAAACACCTATATCATATCAGCCTGGGAGCTCCGTGTCTGGGGTTTAACTGGGCAATGACTGTGGATGTGGACCAAAACAACTTCTGTGCCTTTTTAATGCAGAGTTGTCCATTGACCCCAGACTAAATGAGAATTTGGGGAAAGTGGATTTGAGACTTAGAACAATGGACTACTGATGCCTAGACCCGACATTCAATCCACGTAGGGTTGTCCCCCGGTCACATTTGGCAAGGTCTGGGGAAATTTTTTGCCTTGACTGGTGGGAGAGGTGGCAGGGTCTACCAGCATTTTGTGGTTAGAGGCCAGATATACTGCTACACATGCTACACTTGCTCAGGGCAGCCCCCTCACCACAGAGATGATCTGGTCCAAAAGAGTAATAGTGCTGATGCTGAGAACCCCGTGAATACGTCTGGAGCTGCACCTGTATGGCTAGAAGTGCTGTGGGCGTTGCCAGGAAGGGATTCATCCTGAGCCTAAGTCCCAGGGGCGCCCTCCAGTGGCCATTGTGAATCTCAGGAGCCTAAGTCCAACGGGTGTCCCCAGGTCTCAGTCCTTTACCCACTGTCTGCTCAACCGCCAGTGGAAGAGCCGCAAGGGGTGTCCTACCCTGGACAGGTACTGTCCCCTCCCCCATGCACACAAATTTATGTGACAGCATGGAGCATGAGGCTCCTTTAATCCCCCAGTTTGTTAACTTTATGGGAGCAGCTTTGTGTGGCTAGAGAAAGATACAAATTTTCCCTTTCCTGAAGACGAAGCATCACAACCAGGGAACTCTTTCTCTTTTGTGCCAACTAAATATACCAAGTCAGTGTGGGGACTTGTACTCCCCAAACCAGAAGAGTGGTACCTTCATTGCTCTCCTAGGAATGTTAATGAGCTTAGCAACAACAGCAACCTCCTTCTGGGGTCTGTGAAACCAATGAACCTCCTTTCTTGCCAGTACATCTCTATGACATCCTCTTGAAATTGACCCTCCATTCTCAAAACAACGAAGGGACAGCATTAGAGCTTTTCTTTCTTATTTCCATGGTTTTTAGGCTCTTAGATAATGGCTTTGATACTTATGTGAAGTCTGTATAAAACGCCAAAATTATTGGGAAAGTGTAAGCCTGAGACTCATGCTCGGTTCTTTTCCGACTGATGTCGGGTGAAGCTGTTTGCTCTCCCAGTACCCAGACCATGTCCAAATATGCCAAGCTAGGCTTCTGGCGGACGTGATCAAACCACTCAGCCTGCTAGAATGAGGGAGGCAGGGTGTCGTGCTTCCCAGCCTCTAGAGGGCTGATTGTTTCATTCAAGTGACTAATAAAACACCCATGCAACAGCAGTTGAACTGTCCAGCCACGGACCTTGGCTTCCCGTGTCTCATATCAGCTGCCGCGTTCTACTGTGCTGGGGGTTGTGAAGAGGTCTGGTGAACGGTTTGCCAACCTGTGGGAAACTCGGAATCCAACAACTTAGAATTCTTCAAAGATTTTATGTTCAAAGTCAGCTTTAAAAAATAATGACCAAAGTGGTTCCTTCATCCCACCAGTAACTTGACCGCTGACACTTCTGAGGAAACCAAAGAATGAAGCACTGTTCACTACCTTGTCAAGTATAAATCACGGTGGCTTCTGGAGACTTGACATGTGGGAGGAAGAGGTCCGCACTATGGCTAGTTTCAAAGCATTTACTTATTTTTTTTCAAGGTAAAATATGTTACTCAAACATCAACTCAGCATGAATCTCTAGTTATAAGAGCAAATTCACTCTTCCCACGAGAATGTTCAGCGGCCCCGTCAGCCATGCTGTGTAACATCCTGGGATGTCGCCAAACGTTTTTTTTCTGATGGCAGCAGGTAGCGAGGAATATCTCAAGTGCTCCAGGGATCAAAGGCTAATAAGGGAGAATTTGGATAGTCATCTTAAAAGTTAATAAACCTAACCGATAGCTCTGATCACTAGAAAAATAATCTCTCCAATTTCTCAGAAACAAAACGTCCGAAAGGGCTGTCGTTAGACTTAGGATCCTGAAATGGGATGTGCCACTTGAGGGCGCCATCAGGTTTCAAGAAAAGAACTTCCTGCTACGTTGAGTGCTGCCTTTGGACGCAATCTTTGTCCAACGAGTTCTATGAAATAAAACTGAGTTTAGGTCTCACTTCTAGGAAACGGAAGGGAGACTGTAATCTAGTCTTTTTAGACTCAAGTGGGATTAACCAGGATTCAGTTGACAAGTTCTAAATTCCCTTTTACAAAGCTGCCTTTACCCAGCCAAATGAAATAAAAAGGGATATTGTGTTAAAAGATGCCCTGTGTATTTTTGTAGAAGAGACAGTTGCTTAAGATCAACATTCCAATGGCAAGTGAGAAATATAGTGGGAACAAATTGCATAATAGGAGCCTTCTGACTTTAAACTGGAAATCGAAACTGTTCGGTTTCCATGGGGAAAACTTTTCTTTGCTTGGGGGTTTGAAAACTCCCAGAGAGAAGAAAAGCTGCTATGTGACCTCAGCTTCCTTATCAGGCTTTGTCTGCCCGAGGCAGGTCCTATCTCAGCCGGGACTAGTAGTAGATGCGAGAGAAGGCTAGGATTCCCGAACGAGGTGCCGCAGAGGCGTCCTGCAGGAGAGAGTGTCTGAAGGCTCTAGAGTGGATTTTCAAATTCAAGAAACTATATCAGTGTTCACGCAGAATTTTCAGAATGAGACATCCAGTAGGGAAGTAGACCGTAACAGAGAGTTAAAGAGAACAGAACCGAGGGGCATTGATCCCAATTGGAATTTCCTGTCCCCACCTTCCACCTCGCCCAATCTAGTGTGATGAGGTCCATGGTTTCCACGGAGCTTTCTTTTATTTTTCCAAATGATCATTTCGTTTCTTAAATTTTCTTCTGCCATTATATTGCTCTAATTGTTTCGTATACGAATCCAGCTTTCCCTAAGGGACTATAAGACCCCTGAAAATAAGGAACAAATATTCTATCTTTGGAATTTCTATTGCCCAGCCCAGGAAGATGTTGGGCACATAATTAATGTTTCCAAATTTACTGAGTTGTCTAAAGAGAAATAAGAAGATGAAGAAAGTTTCCTTCCATTTGCTTGTCTTTAAAGGAAAAGAAGGAGATTTCTATTAGTGAAAAGGCTTGAGGATGTCAAAGACTTGATTTCGTGGGTGTTCAGGATGATCTGGTTGATATCCAACTAAATTCAGGGGACCGGTTGAAATAGGGTCCCCTACTCCTCTGCCATCTTCCTCCTCTCCAAATGTCAAAGACTTGAAATATGGATTCAAATTTAAAAACACGCCCATACTGGATGTTTGTCCTTCTTAATCTCCACCTAGTTTGCCCAATCCCCCATCCTCTATTTATGAGTCCATGTTTTTTGTTTGTTGGTTTTTTGGGTTTTTTTTAGATGCCACATACCAGTGAAATCTTATGGTGTTTGTCTTTCTCTAACTGACTTATTTTATTCAGCATGAAACCCTCTAGGGCCTTCCATGTTGTTGCAAATGGCAAAATTTCATTCATTTTTATGGTTGAGGAATATTCCACTGTGTGTGTGTATGTGTGTGTGTGTGTGTATACCGTATACCATAAAAAAGTCACAAAGATGAAAAATCCAGCATAGGGAATATAGTCGATAATATTGTAATAATTTGTAGGGTGACAGATGATGACTATACTTATCCTGGGGACACTGAGTACTGTACAGATGGTCAAATCCCCATGTTGTACACCTAAGACTAATACAACATTGTGTGTCAACTATACTCCAATAATAAATATTAAAACACATACACACACATTAAACCCCTCTAAGGGTTTTTTTTTTTTTTTTAAGGTAAATGATCCTGCAAGCTATGTAACAAGCCAAGAGCTGTGTTTTAGGAAAATGAATCTAGTAGTATTGTAAAGGTTAATCAGAAGGGGGAAAAACTGGCATCTGATATTTGTCATTATTTATCTGATGCTGACTCTGTGCAAGCCCCTTTATATTATTATCTTTAAGCTCCAAGAATCTTGCTTGGAGAGAATTAAGCAACTCATTGAACGCCTGGAGTGAATGGGTGGTAGAACTGAGAGTCAAGCTCTGAGTATGTGATCCAAAGATTATGATCCTTTCACTACACTGAGGCCTGCCTTTCTGGGGTAATGTCTGTGGGATTTGAAGCTGCAGGCCAAGCAAGCACTCAGCCAGCCTGGGGCAGAGCAGTGATGAGATGTGGCTCCAGCCCTCCTCTGCCAGCTCAGCCTTCATGGGTGGTGTGAGCACCAGCCCCTCCCCTGTTCTATCAGGGGCCTGGGCTCTAAGCCTTGCGGGTGCTGCTGCATGACCAGCTGGAGGCTTCCCATCTTGCTGGGGTCTCCTCTCTTTATCAGCCAGCCACCTGGAGAGCTGGGATCACATCCAACTTCTCCTGGCATTTCCAGCAGGGCCTTGCCCATCACTGGCACTCAGTATGTGTGAAATTAAACCTTCCAGAGGGAGATAGGAAGTCTACCTACGGTTATGGCAGTAGGCTGGAAGGGAAGTGTGGACTCAAATGGCAATGCCGAAAAAATCTAGAATTCTCAACTAGTACATGTGAGAGTGGGGAAGAGTTTCACGTGATTCTAAGAGTCTATGTCCAGGGAAAAAAAGCTGTTCAGAGGAGAGGTGGTTAGAGTGGGCGGGGGTTAGGGGTGTGATAAACTTGGAGCGTTACAACGACATCCAGATGGAGTTGTCCAGTCCCAGCTCAAAATCTAGGGACTGGAGGCCGGGAGACACACCAACTGGAAATGTGTATTTGGAAATTGTTCTGGCCATCCTGTTGGCCATGACCTAAACATCATCCAGAATTTCACTCCCTCTCATACCACACCACCTGGTCGGAGCCACCAGTGCTTTTCGTCCTGATTATCGTGGTTGCTTCTTCACTGGTTTGGCTGCTGCTGTGTTTGCGCCCCCCCTTGCCCCCCAGCTGTGCTCAACACAGCAGGCAACGTCATCCTTCTAACATGGCACTCCGTTTGCTCCTCAGCAAAAGCCGGGCCATGGCCTCCCTCCACACTCTGAGTAAAAGCCCAAGTCCTCACAGAAGCCTGCTGGGCCCCACCTGATGGGTAGCAGCCCCAGCAGCATCCTCAGACTTCACCCTCCACCGCCCACTGCTTTGCTGACCCAGCCCCAGCAACACCAGACTCCAGCCTGTACCGCAAGTCCCACCACACCCTGGGCCTCTGCCCGGGCTGCTTCTCCTGTGAGAGCCTCCGTTCCACTCACCCCTGTGGTTCACTCCCTTCCCTACTGGAGGACTCTGCCCAAACGTCGTTTTCTCTGTAAGGCCTCCTGCAACCCCTCACTTTCAAGTGACAGTAACCCCACCCCTGACCGACTCTCCTTGCCCTGTTTTTTTATTTTTTTTACTCCCCAGGGCTTATCACCCTCTGACATTCTGCATATTTTCTCTGCTTACTAAATTACTGTTAATTGTTTATTGTCCATCTCCTGACAGTAGAGGCTGTGTGTGTGTGATTCGGCAAGCGTTAAGAACACTGCCTGGCACGTGGTGCGCAGTCACTAAACATTAGTTGAAGGCATGTTGAATTATTGGTGCAGACTAATGGCTTTAGCTGTGAGATTGCCAAGGGCAAGCATGTCAAGAGAGGAGAAGGGGACCTTGTTTTGTTTTGTTTTTTCCCTTTTCAAGGTTTTATTTAAATTCCAGCTAGTTAACATACAGCGTAAGAGAAGAGAAGGGGACTTTGAACCAACCTTGGGCACAGAGGGTCCGGGTGGGCGGTCACCCAAGGCAACGCTGCTGACCTGGAACATAAGCCTCGCCTCTGACTCCTAGACCACCCTGTTGGTCAAGTCACCAAGCAGCTTCATCTCCCAGAGACTGGAAAGCCCAACAGGGGTGAAAGAGGTGGGAGGGGCAGTATTAAGCACTGGGAATCACATGTCAGATCCCAGATGCCCAGGAAAAAAATAATAGAGGATAATTTTTCCGTCTGCGGCAGTACAGGTTACTTTAAAATAAGGCAGGAATCCAACGGGTCTCCAGATGTGAATCGTCACCAGAACGTGAGTTAATTTATTGAAACATGGCAGTAGCTTATTAATTGTCCCCTGGCAGCATGGAAAGCTCAATAAACTTTCTCCAGGAGCTTTAACTGCCACCAGAGATGTCTAAAAGACCGCAGGTTTGGATCACTTGATGCGGTGATTATTCTGTTTCCCCTAGCTTTCCCCCAAAAGTCTTCTGATCATTTGCCTAGAACTTTGACTGTACAGTCAAGGTGGTCATGTGTCTTGAATCATGAAATGTGGCCCATCGTCCTCTGTCCAAACCCACAAGATTATTTCAGAAGACATCAGCCCATCACAAGTCCCTGGAAAATTGGTTCATTGAAAGAAAGCTGTGGTTAATTGCCCGTGGCCCCCAGATACAGCTGTCAGGCCCAGGGTTCAGCCAAGCAGCAAGACTCCACTGCAAATACCCGCTGATTAGTTCTGCAGCCAGGCAGCAAATTGGAAAGCCAAAGGGTAAAACCAGATCTTTGGAAAATAATTGCCCACTCATCAGTGAATCTAGATATGAGAAGACCTCAGAGAGCATCATTACAAAAATGGGGAGATCTTTGCAATTGTCAGCAGCAGTTTGTGCACCAATCTTCCTACGCATGATGACCTTTGATACGGCCATCATCATCACCACCATCATCAACAGCCACAGGCGCGGAATGGATTTTTTAAGTTCCCACCGTCTGTGCAATGCTGTTCTGACCACCCAGTGAGCATACTGTCCAGTGGTCCCATCACTTAGATGTTCACTAAGTAATCTAGAATGGTTGCCTAAGGCTGAAGCTGCCTTTCACAGGGACCAGCAGCTTCCACTTTGCTGATGTGTTTTCTTGCAGTTGTTGTTTTAACCTTTCCAATATCATGATTCATGCTGTCATCAGACACAGGCGACTTTGGATTCCCTGCCCAGGAAGGGTAATGAATACTATTTTCATGAGTATAAATCCATTTATTCCTCACAAAATCTCTGAGGGGCAGGTATTATTATTATTATTATTTTACCAGTTTTAGGTGATGAAACTGAATCTTAGATAAGAAAGGTGACCTATTGATTCATAATCTCGGATAAATGGTAGAGTCCATGTTTGATGACTCTAGGAGAAAAGAAATTCCAGAGAGCTATAACCTTTCCAAAGGAGAACTTTAGCAGTTTACCAAGAAAAAGAGAGAGCGTGAACTCTTCACTTGAAAAGAGACTGCTGAGACCAGTGTGTGTGTGTGTGTGTGTGTGTGTGTGTGAAGGGAATGAGAGAGATAGAAAGACAGAGAGAGAATGAGAATGAATCCATTTGTGCTGATTCAAGAAGGAGACGGAGCTCAGGAGCTCAGGGAAACAATGGGAGTTTAAGTACCAGGGCCAAAGGATAAGCTGCTCATAGCGTCACTGCAGACAGAGCCCGTGGGACACCACCTGAATGGACAAACCAAGTCTCCTGAGATGAGAGAAGCAGAACAGAACCTACATCTGGAAGGGAAAGAGGACTGAACTAGAAAGAAAGGAACAGCCACACAACCGTTTCAAGCTCCTAAATGGGCCTTGATTCTGGAAGGAGAGTGAGAACAAGGAGTACCTGGAAATGGCTGCTCAGTGCAGTCCAACCTGTGCGAGTTTGTGTGACAACAGATTCTGCTCTGGAGATTCAGGCCCCACTCTTTCTCACCTAAGTGACAGTCTCTGTTGCTCTTGCTACCCCTGCCTGGCCCTCCCCTGCCCCTTCACCTCCCTTGCCCTTGGACCTGGCTAGATTCCACTCCTCATCCAGTACCAACCTAGACTGGGCTTCCTCACAGAAACCTTCCCACTTTTTCTCCCTGTGCCTTCTATGACACTGTGTTTGTCGTTTCTCCTCAGGTTCCCCTGTGGAATCCATGCTCCATCAGAGCAGAAGCTCTGTCTCTCATGTCCAGTACTGAGCCTCCAGCTCCCAGGAGATAATCTGCTACAAAGAAGGGGCTTAATCAGTACTTTTTAAATGGAATTGAGTGAAGATTTTGGATTCACTTTAGTAGACTAAGCAAATGCTGTTATCCAATCATCAGAAGATACTATTTCAGAAGAGAAACATGGACAGAGGCTATTATCCTTAAGGCTCCATCTTTGAAAGTACGCTTATCCTTCTGTAACGTTTTCTTGTGTTGGTTAACTTTCCAGTGTCATCACCATTCTGGAATTCATGTCAAGTATATAGATCAGGTTGACTTCCCTTTGGGAGCTACTGAGGGATACTCTGTGTTTCAAGAAGATCTTTCACCTTGTAACAAACCACCTCCGCACTCACTGGCTTAAACAACAATTATTTATTCTTTCTCACAATCCTGTGAGTCTGATACTGAGTTAGGACTTGCTTGGGCCGCTCGACTCCACAAGGCATTGACTGCTGTCACTGACTCGGCTGCCTCTAGGTGGCGGCCATGTTGGGCTCCCGAGAGGGCTTCACTCACACATACAAGACAGGCGACCACATACAACGTTGGAAGACCTCCGTGCTCCTTCATGTGGCTTCTTTCCCCACAATAACTCCTCCTGTGCTGGTCTAGACCATTTCTTTACAGCATGGCATCTGGCTTCCTGAGGGAAAGTAAAAGATGTTGAGTTCCTTAAAGGTAGGCCAAGAATTGGCTAAGTGTTCTTTAGCCCATTCTATTGGCCAAAGTAAGTTACAAGGCTGACTCATACTCAAGTGGAAGGGAAATGGACCCCACCTCTTGGTGGATGGAGCAGCATGTGTGAACAGGGAAGGAAGGAAGGGACGGCTTCTCTACGTGGAGACTCTCTGCTACACTTCCTGTTGGCACACAGCTTTCAGACCTTCTCTAGAAGCAACTTTCCCCTTTCCTCATCCCAAATTCAAGGCCCAATCAGGGCTTATTAGCCGCCTTTGGTGTTTTAAGTCTATTTGCTTTCATGTAGCCTAAAGGAAAATCAATCTGATCCTCAAAACAAAAACAAAACACCAAATCTGTGTCAGGTACCTGAGTTCTTGACTCTAACTTGTGGTACACCTGCTTGCTGAAAGACTCCAGATACTATGTGTAAATGAAATGACATTAATGAGCTCACTCAGATTCATAAAAAAAGAGAGAGATGACAAAGGTGAATTTGACTTAGGGATTGTGTTCTACGCCCAGGTCATTTTGTATTTGCAACCCGTTCGTGCTACCGAGTTAATGAGACTCTTTCTGTAGACTTGTGAACACTGAGCAATATCCCCAAAGATCAAACACCATGGCTACACCAAACATCAAGCCAATGAGCACCACAACAGATGGCAGCAGAACTGGTGCCTCATGCCTCTAGATGTCAGCTCCCTGAAGTACAGAGAATGCTACTTGCATTGCAGCATTGGGTGAATCACTTCCTGAGGATGACTTCAAATCACAGATTGCAAAGGGTTGTGTTATCCAGTGCATTATCCAGCTGCTCAGGCCAGCCCATGCCACATTCACCACCTCTCTGTCCATACCACTCAGCATACCTTGGAAAGCTCCTAAGTTCTGGGTTCAAGATTCACCACTGCTGTTTACGAATTGTGTGGTCTGGGGCTAGTTGAGCCTCTGTGTCCTCTATGACCTCCTTGCAGGACTGAGGCAAGAATTCAAACGAGAAAATAGACATAAAAAGTAATTTGCAAACTGCAAAACATTTCTACTTCTGGTATTTCCTTCAATTACAACATCTCCTAGCATGTAGACATTCTTAGCCACAGTTATAGATGACCCAGGGGGATTAACGTGTAAGTCACTCTTCTAGTCACTGTTCTAACTCTACATATTAACTCATTCGCTCCTCACAGTAATGCAAAATGTATTAGTTATTATTCCCATTTGACAAATGAATAAATGGAGGCATGGGGAAGGTAAGTGGCCAGTCCAAAGTATTCCAGGCAGAAAATGATAGAGCCTAGATTTGAATCCAGGCAGTCTGGCTTGAGAATTCATACTGAACCACTAAGTCACACCATTTCATCATCTTAGAAACCATAATTGGTCCAGGAATAGGGCCACTGGTCAGTGAAAATTGGAGCTGGTTTGGCATTGATATGTGAACAGAGAGAGAAGGAATCTCTCTCTATGTTGGAATCAGGTCAGCCTGGAGGCAGTGACAACTGTTCTCACTGACACACAGAAAAAACTAAGCTACAGAATGGAGATCTCGTACAGGGTGTATTGGTCAGGGAGGCTTCTCATGGTGGAGTATGCTATGTATAAATGATTAAAAGTGATCAATCTGCAATAGATGTCTGGGTAAAATGCTTGGGAAACCAAGAAGCAAAGGAGATTAGTAAGAGCCTCACAGAGATGTTGCCCCCAATAATCCTTTAGGCATCTATGAAGGAAATCCATGGACAAGAGAGCTTTGGGATAAGCTCCTCAAAGTCATACCTTTCCACTACCGAGGAGCAGAAGGCTTGCCCCGAGGATCCAGCAACACCGGAGCTTAGCTCAGATAATACAAAGAATCTAATATACCTCCACTGTATCATTAATGTCAAAGTGTTTCCCGAGGAAAAATACAGATCAGAGTCAATACTCACTGACTCTTGGGCTTCCCTGAAAGCCAAACTCTTCCGGGACCATTTCTTTTTTCTCTTTCTTTTTTTCTTTCTTTCTTTCTTTTTTTTTTTCTTCTCCTCTGTCTCACATCTCTGAAACGGACCAAGGGCTATTTTTTTCTTTTTACCTGTGATTCAGGGCTGGCTCATTTCTATGCTATTTTGTGCTATTTCCTTTGTTATTGTCTCTGGCTGAAGCTTATCTACCTTCTATAATTTCCTGAACTTTAGACTTCCCCTACTGGGTGACTTATTCAATTCAATATGGCACGGTTATTTCATGAACAGCTCGTTTTATTAATTGCCATGGAAGTATGGGGTCAAGCTTGAAATACTGGCTGTATAAAATGAAACATCAGCCTCTGTGCATGTGTGACTCATTCAGCTGACGAATTAGTCAAGACCCACAGGCTCCATCCCCTTCCCTCTGGCTTTCCTCCACCCTTCCATGTGGAAAGGGCGCTGGTGGTGTTTTAGGTCAGGTGATGGCATAACTAATCATCACCCTGGGATGATTTTGCCAGTGAAAGTAGGCACTAACAAATCATTAACAAGCATTAACTGAGCTACCATGGGCATAAACTGGGACTGTTGAGGCAAGCCAAGAAGTAAGATCATCCAATTATTATTGTCTCCTAAGGCATTCTTTTGGTGGCTCTCATCTTAGCCTCACTGTGATACGGTAGAGAAAATATTTTCCTTTTTCTGCACGGTTAGGGCTTTCCAGGCAAAGGAAAGTAAAACCTGTGTTAAAGGACAAACCTTGGAAATTAAACGGTATTAGATCTGAAACCACATGCTCCCACTCATAGGGTAATAAAACTTACCTCCCCAGGAGCCAAACCCGTGCTTGCACTCCAGGGAAGGGACTTTCCCCTTTCTCTTCCTGAGATAATTGGTTTACATTCAAAAGATTGAAATGGACAGGGAGGACCCGGCTTTTCTTCCCCTTCAAAAGGAGAGTTTCAATTGATTGCTTTTCCCCCCCTCGGTGTATGGGTGAGGCTTTCTTGTTTCTCTGTGTGTCTCACAAACTTTGTTAAAACCGGGACATTTCAGAAAATGTAATGTGCCAACGCTGGAAATCAGATCCACCCCTTCCACCAGCCCTCCCCTTACCGCTGCCTATTATAGTTGTTTATTCAGTGACTCTTCCTAATTCTGTAAAATATATGTTCTTTGTCATGTGTTATCACTGAAGTCTCTACTCAGCTTTATAATCAGCTAATGATCAGATAGAGATTTTCTTGAATGCCGGGAACTAATAATTCTTGCGGTCTTTGCCGTGGGGGCTCTGGGTGCACGTTGGGCCATGCCCTCGACATTCAGTCTACAACTCCGCCTTAACCTTCACTTCCTACATACACAGAGCTTTAAAGTCAACCAGAGGTGACAGCTTGGGGCCGTGTGCGTGGTCGTCTAGGTTTTCAGGAATACATTGGAGCGTTTCAAAGCAACTACGGATGGATGTTTCGGATGCTTCAGGCTTCACGCTTCACTGTTTCCTTTTAAGCTTTTGTTTATTGTTTGTCCCAACTGTTACCCATCGTCAAGGCAGCTGTGAGATAGCTGTAATTAACCTACAAATGCTGTCAACAAACGATCCAGGGGAAAGGTTTTTAGCCTTGGGGGAGGATCTCAAGTCAGGTCAAATAAAGGAAGTCTTTTGGTTGGGGTTTCCAAGGGCACCACCAGACAGATCAAACAGTGGCAGTTCTTCGAAAATGAGGCTTTGAAAGAGCTCAGGCTTTATTCTGTTCTATCTGGCACTAGGCATGCAGGCTGTGACTCTCCAGGCTGCCACCGAGTTGGGGAACAGGGCGTGAGAATAGGGTATGTTAAAAATGCCACAAACCTCAGTTTTCTTATTGAGCTTTGGTCATTTTTCCTTCTCTCAAAGAGCTGTCTGTATTTATCAACAAGATAGTAGATGTCTTTGCCTGGGGGCTCAGAAATCAAGAGTCTTGAGGCAAAGGCTTGTATGTTACTACAGTATTAGGGAATGTAAGCCCAGGGGCAGTGGTAAGGGACAAGGGACACTCACAGGGAAGAAAGAAGAGCCAATGCACAATACATGTCATCGAATTAGCTGCTATTAAATGAGACTGATGAGCAATCCCACGGGATCATCCTCTGAGAAGCCTTATAATATCACAGAACAGTTGATCCAAGGGAGGAAAGATAGGCAGTTGACTCTTGTATTCCATTTGCCAAAGATTCGCTTTCCTCACTTCTAGGTTGTGACTGCACCATTTCTAAGCAAAGTTCATGAGCATTCCATGCTTAGTAGCCACAGGGAAACCCCACAGCAGAAGACTGGGCCGATTGCAATGAGCATGAGGAAAGATCGAGTCAGCGCACCTATATGAAAGTCTCTCCCGGCCCTCAGGGAGCTGCTCCCAGCCCTCACAGAGCTGACTACTCGCTGGAAACTGGAACAAGAGACAGTTAAGGAAGAGGGGATGTGAAATGGTGTACAAGGAGTGATTGACAAAAAGGGTAAAGAGGATAGTGGTACAAATTATGAAGGTATAGATCAAAAGTTGTAAAATATAGAGCCATCAGGAAAATATTAAGCCGAGTGCTTTGTGGGATTCAGAGAAGGAAGTGGGATCGTAAATTGGAAATGAGAGGGGTCAGGGAAATTTTCACGACTGAGGAAACATTTGAGTCCAACTCAGAGTGCTGGCGGGGTATGGAAATGGAGTGGAGTTTGTGAGATAAGGGAAAACAGAGGGGCATTCTAGCTAGGACAAGGGTGATGGGGGTTTAGTGCAGAAAAGCACCTTAGCTGGGTTCTCCAAGAAGCAGATCCCAGACAAGGATTTGAATAGAATGGTTAATTTAGAAGGTGATCCCAAGAAGCTCAGTAGAAAGAGGGGCAGTGAGAGAAGGAGGGAAAGAAGCCCTTGAGGTGTGTCCCATGAGCAGGTCACCTCAGTGGCATCTGATCCCTCCGGAGAGCCTTGCAAGACCGCAAACTGCAGACAGCCCAGCACACAGGCTCACTCTCTGCAGGGTGAAGAAGAAGTTGGGGTATTTTCCATTTGCTTTCCTTGTGATCGCTCGTGGGCTGCTCTTAGCGACATCAGCTCTGGTTTTCTGCTGGCTCTCTGTGTAGGCTGATCGTGCTCCTGATGAGAGAATCCCTCCAGAAGAGTCATAATGAGCCCAGTAGAGAGTCACTGATATTTAAGCGAACGATGAGTGTCAAGGGGATATAGCTGAGTGCTGACAGCAGGTGCTCAAAAAGGAAGGGCTTACTTGGAGAACAAGGAATTAAACAGCTGGGCAGGAACTGGACCATGTTTAGAGCTAGGGACCCAAGTGCCCTTAGAGGCTTAGTAGGTTATGTAAATAAGGGACATGAGTGGGTGGGGGACTGGGGCACACCGTGGTTCTCGTGGTGATCTAAAAGTGATAGCCGCTACTAAGATCCAGCTGGTGGTGACCTTGAAGAGATGTGAACCCAGGATCACCAGATCATTCAATGTTTCAGAACAAGCTGGAAATCTACATCTCTGTGTGCGTGAAATGCCTCAATGTCTAAATGTGAACAACTAGTAATTTAAGGCAGGCAATGATTTAATCAGTAATTTAAATTAGCAATGGTTAACAATCTTAATCAGTAATTTAAATTAGTAATGAAGACAAACTGAACAAAGTCTACAGACTCTAAGTCAAAAGCCCTCAGGCTTATTGGAACATCTAATGTGGCGGCAACAGTGAGACATAATGGGAAACATAATACGGTTGGGCTGGGGCCATATTATGAAAAAACTTGATTTCTAGGCTTGGAAATTGTGCTGAGATTGGTTTGCCCTAAAAAAAAAAAAAAAAACAACCCACTGAATATTTTTGAGCAGGAAAGCGGAATGAGGTGAATTCTGCTAGAAAAAGGTTAATCTGTTGATGGAGTAGAGAGGGGGTAAGAAAAGTGAGGAGAGGGGAAGTGGAAGGCAGGTAAATAGCTTCTATGGAGACAGCTGGGCTCCTCTCTCTCGGCCCACCTTCCTGGAGTCACTCCCCAGAAAAATAGCGGCACTGGAGTCTTTGTGTAAGTGTCTGCCTTTGGGGGAAACCCCAAAGGGGTATTACCTATTCTATCTGTCAACAAGTCATTGTATTTTTAAGTTGCCATTTTTAGATTACACTTGAGTGATTGCAGATGCCCCTTCTAGAGAAATAAAGAAGAAGCCCTTGATATAAAAGGGTGACAGTAGAGTTGGTGATTTGTGGCACAGTTCTAGTCCACAGTGGAGACGCTGTAAGGCATGTAGCATCAGACACCCGTGTAAACCCCTATGTACAGGCTTTTGCCCCATGTGAAGAGGAGCGTGTGCCCTCCCATGGTTACACTTACAACCTCAGTGGGAAACGTGGAGGTCCTATGCCTGAACAAGTTGCTTCGTTCAGTAGGGAAAGCTATAAACTACTTTTTCTCCATGGGGATCAATCTGAACTGCAAATGATGAATGTGGTAAAAGCTGAGGGAAGTCAAATTTGGCACGACTAGATACAACCACTGATTGATGAGCTGTTATGAACCAAAATGGTCAAGCAGCATTCAAAATAGGTCTACAAACCCTATAATTCAATTTAAGTGGAAAAACTTTTAAAAACCCAAATCATCTTGCAGTTTTCACTGCACTCACATAAAGAAATGTTGAGTTTAATGTGGAAATAAACTAAATTTGCATTTAAAAGACATTATGCCCGGAGGAGAGAGAATGGTCTGAAAATAGAGCACTGGGAATTGCATCATTGCTCCGTATATATTTATATTCTTACATCTTCCATTGGCTCTTCACCTTCTGGATTTCTTATAACCCATCAATTCTTTAATATATTGATTTATATTTATTTATTGAGCAGCTACCATATTAAAGACACAATGCCATGCCCACAAAGATCAGTTGTGTATAGTTCTGGCCTTCCATGAAGGAGAGTGAGATAACACATTCTAACAGGAGAGTGAGATAACACAAAGAATTAGATCTTCAAATCAAACTCACATGAATCAGACATCTTACCCAACGCAAGGATACAAGCGTTCAGGAAGCACAAAGCGGAGGGAGGTCTGGATTATCCCATGTGGCTCCCCAGGTCCTTCCTCCCACACTAGATGTGATGCTTTCTGGCCAGTGTAGATAAAGTCTCTAAGTGACAGTCATAGGTCACCTTACATAGCAGGGAGCATTTCATAACCAAGAAAATTGTATTGCTTGTAAGACACTCTCCAGGGAACAATGCTTCATAATCCATAGACTCCAGCTATGTTCCCCTAAACAAACCAAAGACATCCTGTTAAGAGCAATCCACAGAAAAAGACTCTCCTAGAAAATACCATTAGTCTATTTACCAGAGGTCCAGTTATCATGTTGACAAAGAGATTCAACAAGGTCACCTGCCTTCTTTTCTTCCCCTTGGGGCACCCCCCCCCCAGTAATGGGTAGAGAAAAATGGATCATGGGCCAGCGGCTTCCACTCCTTCCACTTCCTCGACCCGAACAACTACAAGACCCAACAGAAGTCAGCTACTGTTACGAGATGGCAGAAGGTGACTGTATAGAATCAGAGGATGGCAGAGCATAGAAAATTCTATTGTCTAAGACAGTTCCTCGTGTACATTTTCTGTTATCTGAAATTACAGCTCCAACTTATGACCAACACATGTAGAGATCCCAGAGACCACTTGTGACCATTCTTTGAAGACTGAACCACCCAAATGAAGATATGAATGGATGATGATTACGTGAAATCATCCCCGTGTGAAATACTCAGTCCAGCGCCTGCAGCCAGTGAAGAGGAGCTGGTATTATTAACATAAGTGACAGTGCCAGGTTTGGAGCACAGTTTGCCTGGCACCAGTTCAAGTTCCTCTCCACTATGATGTTCACTGGAAACGGGGCCAGGATGGATATCCAAGCCATAGTGCCATCTTTCTCTCATGAAATACACAAGTGCAGGGGAGAGTGGGCTCCTTTCTCTGTATCACTCCTTCGATCCCAAGACAACAGCCCTGCCATATACTCCATGCCATTCAATACCTCTTTTACGTAAATGTCAGAACTGTTGCTGTGAGGGAGGGCTCCTGGCTGGGGGAGTCATTTTTTACTGCTTCTGAATAGAAACTGAGACCCAGAGGAAATGGAAGAAGTGGAGACAGAGGGGGCTTTGCTTCTCAGACATCTACTCCCAGGGCGTGCACTATGTTCAGATGGGGACAAAAAGCATCTGCAATGTTCAAGACCAAAGAAGTTAGACTACACTTTCTGCTGTGCGGGCAATAGTAAAATGATCCTGTCATTTGTACTGATGAAAGGCTTATTCCCTGAGCTTAAACAGCCGACAGATCATACAAAGGAGGTAGTCCTCTAACAATGGTGTTCTCATTCTTAGCTGACCATCAGAATCATCTGCCAGCTCCGAAAAATACCAGTGTGCCCCCTCCATTCCAGATGTACTAAATCTGTTACTGCAGATGGAACCCCGGCCTCTGTATTTTTTAAGTGTTCAAAATGATTCCAATGTACAGCCTAAGAGTCTAATATTAAAACTAGAAAATTGATAAAAATTTCACAGACCTAATACTGCCATTGAACATAAAAAGCACAGTTTAAATCTATATTAATTTCCTATTGCTGCTGTAATAAATTATCACAAATTTAGTGATTTCAAACAATACAAATTTATCATCTTACAGTTTTGGAGATCAAAAGTCCAAAATGGGTCTTCCTGAGCCCAACTCCAGGTATTAGCACGGCTGCATTTCTTCTGGAGGCCCTAAAGGAGAATCTGTTTGTCTTTTCCTGCATCTGGAAACCACCTGAATTCCTTAGCTTGTGGTCTCTTCCTCCATCTTCAAAACCAATATCTGCAAAATCTCTCATTCTCTCAGCTTCCACTGTCACATTTTCTTCTCAGATGCTTATAAGGACCCTTATAATTACATTGGACCCATCCTGATAATCCAGAATAATCTCTCCATCTCAAGGTCTTTTTTTTTTTTTTAAGATTTTATTTATTTATTTATTTGACACAGAGAGAGAGAGAGCATGAGCAGGGGGAGGGGCAGAGGAGAGGGAGAAGCAGGCTCCCCTCTGAGTGGAGAGCCTGATGTGGGGCTCGATCCCAGGACCCTGGGATCATGACATGAGCTGAAGGCAGACGCGTAACCCACTAAGCCACCCAGGCACCCGCATCTTAAGGACTTTAATTTAATCTCATCTGCAAAGTCTATCCTGTCGTGTAAGGTAATATATTCACACATTCCAGAGATTAGCATGTGAATATCTTTGGGGCTTTATTATCCTGCCCACCACAGAATCTTTTAAGAATGGAGAAATGGTAGTGGGTTACATTGCAGTGAAATTACCTTTGGCTGAATAGCTGGGCAAATTTTAAAAATTTCTTCACCCTGAGAATGAGACTCACAGAGTCTTATCCTATCACCCAAGCAAAGCAGAGAGATTTCAGGTTTGGATTACTGGCTCTTTCCCTTCTTGCCTCCAACCAGACTCCGCAGTAAAACATTAGTTTCTCTTCAGGCTACTAGACAAATGACTTCATGCTTTTTATAGTAAGTAAATTCTGAGGAAGAGTGGAAAATTATGGGTTTCCCATTTTTGTCGAGGAAAACATCATTTATAATAAAAAGAGAGGAACACAGTCAAGCAGTTGAAGTCCCACCACTCACGTCTTTTCTTAGCTGTGACACACACGCACCTGTGGGCACGCTCTCGCAGGCACACATTGCTCTCCAGTTGGAAATCCTCTTAAAGAAGGAGGGAGAATCTTCACTCATTCTCTCTCTTATCATTTATGAGAATAAAACTCTACAAACAGGCAGGTATCACCATGCAGAAATCTTTTCAGAAATTTTCCAGGATGGATATCCCATTTTTGTCTACCATTTTTAATCACCCTGAGGATGGTTCTTCCTCTTAAGGTCCCACCTTGTACTGCTTGCAATTGCAAAGGAGATACTTTGATAGATTACAAATTGTTTTCAGTAGCTGACCTAGACATAACATCACCACTTCCTGATTATATTGATATGTGTTTCTATTATTTTCTTATTTGTGCCTCCAGGAACAATTCTTTTTTGTTGTTTTACTGTAAACAGCATTGCAAGGTCTCTGTATTAAATCATAATTATTTACCCATGCAGTTCATGCACCTTTGTCCCTGGGGAATCTGGTGACGTGAATTTACAGGAACATCAGGGTATTTCTCACCAACAGTTTCCTGTTATTGATATGCTTTTGTTTAGTTGTGATCTTTTTTTTTTTTTTACTCATTCAGTTTCTCAAGGGAAAAATAAATAGGCACGTGACAATTATCACAGTCATGGGATATCATCTGGGAACCTCGCAAATGTGTTTTCATCAGGGGCTGGACACTCTGGCCAGGCCAACGCTGTGGAATTGTATAGACAGACAATTGGTTATCATTCATTTGTTCTCTCAGCTTTCCCACGTGCTGCAGATAGCTATCTCAGTGAATGTGTATTACATTATGTAGGAAAACTTCCACAGTCTAGAAAAAGCCCTCACTAAAATAGAAAACAATTCAAAAGACTTATCAATGAGAAGTAATTGATTTTTCTGAGCTTTAAAACACAGGAATCCAAATTGTCACCTGCCTGATACAATAGTCTAATCAGTATAGATTAGAACTCTCACAAGCTGAAGTATTTGTGCCAATTAAAGTAGAAAACCTGTATTACTCAAGTACTGAGTTGAGACTTTACAAAACTTGGAATGATCTGATACGAACAAAAGTTTTCTTATCGTCACTTAACTACATACTTATCGTGATTTTCAGGGCCCACTTTAATTGAAAAACAAGAATCCTCATCATCAAAAACATTCAGGAAATACAGCTGTTTTTATAAATCCTCTTTTCTATATCAAGGTGCTTACAAAACAGGAGCTGAAGACTGACATCAGCAAATACTTTCCAGAACTGTACTGTCCAATACCGTGGCCACTAGCCACATGCGGCTACTTAAATTTAAGGTAATCAGAATTAAATAACACTAAAAATCAAGTTTCTTTGCCACACTAGCCATGTTTCAGCTACTCAATAGCCACATGCAGCTAGAGGCTATCTTCTAGAAAGCATACATTGTTGAACATTTCTGTCATTGGGCAGCAAGGTTCAACTGCCATTAAAATCCGGTAACTAGGAAGTTACTACCTTTTGAGATGAACATTTACTAAGGGAAACTGCAGCTAAACTTCAAACTTAGGCTTGAAGCCTTTCCGCTTTTATATTTCCAGTGATCGAAATGGCCTTTTAAACCCGACGTCTCTCTGCATTCCTTGGGCCCCCTCAGTTTTCCTTCATTTTGGAAACAAGGTAATAAAGCATATAAATCTGGTAAACCTGAAAAATGAGCCAGGAATATAAAAAAAGGACTGCAATATTGTGCCCTGGGGCAAGAGTGCTTACTGTGGCCACCTGACAATCTGCCTGATGCTTCTTCATTTTTCTTCTCCCCTCCTTCTGAGCATCAAACTCAAGTGCACAGCTAGGTGGACATCAAAGCCAGTTGTTGGAAAATTACCTTTATGCTCTGTTTGCCCTTTGCAAGGAGGCCTTCCCTTCTAGGGTCTCTCAAATTTTATTGCCCATCATCCCATCCACAGACCTCCAGTCTGTTGATTCCTTAACTTTGCTAAAGAGAAGAATGAGGGAAAAGCCTCTAGTTCAGATTTTCAGTCCTGGATCTGCCACTGACCTTGAGCTTTGTGACCTTGGGCAAATGACTTCTCCTTTCTGAACCATGACTTCTCACTTCTACAAAAGGAGGGCTGCTCCACAGGTTGCCGTGAAGGCTGCACGGGATGGCAGGTGTGATGACGGCATGTGAGCGTAGAGCACACCACGAATGCAAGGGGCTGTCGACGCTAGTTATCTTACACCATTGGCCCTACGTGAGGTTCTGAAGGCCACAGCACCTGGGAGTCACGTGGAAAGAAAACTGAACCACTGATTTTCTCAATGTATAGAAAGTCCCAGGAAAACTGGACATGTCAATTTATCGTCAACTCTAAGATGCTCAATCAGCGTTTTTCACTTGTTATAGAGATGAGTAAATCAATGCTCAGCATTTAAATGCTTGTCCAAGACCCCACAAGTCTTGGCCAGTCAGGGCCACTGGACATTGTACGCTGAAGTTCCTTATGAGAAACTAAGGTCATCTAATTTATATGATCTTACTTACCTTGCTAAATCTGGGTATTGTTTTCAAAACTCTTCAATAAGAAGTAACATAAACATGAGCATCACAGAATAAACAAAATCACGGTGTAATGAGACAGGAGGGGGGGAAACACCTATTCAAATAGAACATTTATAATTTATACATAGTTGGTTCTACTTTTCCACTGAAACTTCACTAGAAGATTCTTTTCCAAGCAAAGAGAAAAATAACTTTTGTTCTATCCCTTTTGTACCTAGTCATCTCAGATTTGATTCTAAGGAGAAGGATTTCCTTGTTGATGAAAGAATGATTGATTTTTAAGTTCATGAAATGGAATTCTTGCCAGGATGATACCAGCCAAGGCATTTATGCAACAAATCTCTGACCAGGCTTCCAGCACACCCCTGCTGTTCCTCCCCACTGCCTGGGGATTTACACAGACAGGCAGACAGAGGGATGTTAAATGTCATAACAGAGCCAAGATTTCTGTCAGACGATACAGAATATGGCTCTGTAGTTTCAACAGTTTCTCTTTCCCCGGCATAAAATTTGTCATTTGCAGGTAATTAACCTTGCTGTTCCCCTGTTTCTTCGTGTGCAACTTGCCTGCTTTCCGAGGGATACTGGGAAGACTGCACACATTACCGCACTTAACGTGCTAGCCCAGAGCTTGGCACACGGAAGACATGTGCCAATATAAGCTGATCTCCTCTTCCCTCTTGAATTTGCATAGTTAGTTCCATATAACATGCACTTACTCCATGTGCAAGGCCCGGACAGCGCCGGGAGGGAAGCAGAGGTGAACCGAATGGTCTCCACTCTTGAGCTGCTCACACTCAAGGAGGGGTAATAAGGCGAGCATGCAAATAACGGTAACACAAGGAAGGATACGAGAAGTACCTAAGACGAACACAAGCGACCTTCTAAGGAAGCACAGAGGAAGGAGAAAACAATTCGACAGTGTGGTAGACTCTCCGAAGATTTTGGGTTTGTGGGCAGGTGATGGAGAGCACATTTACAACAGAGCAGCAAAAACAATGGCACGTTAAATCAGAGACATCGCTGTTCCTGAAAAGTCCCCAGCTCACCCAGCAGTGAGTTTGAGCTTCATGCCCTTTGCTCTTACCTGGTCTCAGCCTCTTGCCATCTTATTGGCTCCTCTCTCTCCTTTTCTTTCCTCTCTCCAGCCCTACCTGGTCTAAAAAGATGGAATATTATCTTCATTGCTTAGATAGACCTGCTAGCATCTCTATTTCCAAAATGGAAGGTAGCCGACTTCAGGGACAGTTAGAGAAGTAGCCCAGGATCACGAAGCGGAAATCAAATGACCCTCCCTCTTCCCCCCTCTAGAGAAATAAATCAATTCCTTTCCTTCTTCTTGCAGAGGAATTCACTGTTGCCTAAGTGTTTCCAGGCAGTGGAGATCCCCCCTCCTTTTTTTTTTTTTTCACCTATTGATTCTTCCCTTAGGGAAATTCTGGTGTCAGATGTTACACTAGTAACATTTTCAATAGCCACCAGTCTTATTTCCTACTTAATCACACTTTCACCTCCGTCAGGCTTCCTTCAGGGTTAGCGGGGGACAGTCTGCCAGGGCAGGCAATCACTATGCTCTGGCCATGTCAGGAGCTAGAGAGAGAAGCCAAAGTATACTGGAAAGGTCACAGAACCTTGGCCTGCCTACCGCTTACCCCATCCCGTTTAGGGAAAGAGGCTCTAAATGGCAGTTTTCTGCCCAAGTATCTGTAATTTTTACCACTGCCACTGAGTGAGACCAGGCCAGCTACTGAAATGTTGCCACGGCTGATTTGAACAGAGCTCAGTGCCTGAGCCAGATGAAGGGCAAGGACAAATGGGCGCGACAGGAGAAAGCCAGTCTTGGGGGGGGGGGATGTGCGCTAATTCTGCCTACTGAGGGCCCTGCGTGTTGAATGGTGGCACAGTATCCCAACTAAATCTTTTTGGGAGGCAAACAAATGCTAGAATCAGCCAAGGGAAAGTGAATGTTCTGAAATGGTTTAAATCTAATTTTGGCACAATCTAGCCACCCTGATTGCTTTCCTTTCCTACCCCTGACCTGAATCTTCCACCTCCTCCTAAATTGTGTTATTCTGTTTACTTAGAGGGTGTGCAGCACTGTGGGCTCTCGTTATTCAAATAGAGGGCAACCGAGTCTAGCTGTAGACGCTGGGTAGACAATCTAACGCTCTCAGCCATCACAATGGTCCTCTGTTTTTACTCCGCTAACCTGCACGTGCTGCATAGACAGAGGGCATCTTGTCTGAAGCGCAAAGTGCTCTACTGGGGTTTTGACAAACTTCCAGAGGCACAACTTTCTTCGCTTCCCTTAGATCCATGCTAAGTACCTCTCACTCTGTGACTTCTGGCTTCTCCTTGAAGTTCGATGCAAATGGGGATAAGCAGGACCTAGAAATGTCGGGGAGTTTACCCCTAGGGGTCTCCCTTCACTAATGGGAGATAGGAGCTGAGGCATGAATGCTTCACCCTGTCGCCTGTCAGGACTACTGTCCTGAGATACATTTCCTGAAGTTTCTAAAGAGGCCCATAGATGCAGGGCCAATTGCCCCCAACTGACCAGCTTGATAACACATTCTAATAATGCCTTTCCCTGCTCCCCTGTTTTCTTTTCTTTGCTTCTCTCCCACTTCCTGTGAGTACTTAAACATACATGGAAGACTTTATCCCAGGCTCTGCTTTTGGGGAAAGACATCTACTATAAGGCAAAACACTGCCCAATACCCTTTGTTTTCAGGATAAGCGTTTTGTCTTCCTAATATTAAGATTTCATATGGATGATGTTTTTCTCCATGAGTGGATGCGTGGGGGCACGCTGATGGGGCCTCAGAGCCCAGCACGGCTGCTGCCAACTTAGCTCTCAAAATCCCTGTTAGACACTGAGCAATTCAGAGACAGTATGAACAAATTGCATCTCCATTATTGCATGGTGTGGTGTATGCTATGGCCTGTATGGCTTTCTGGTGAATCCAAGAACACATTCTTTTATACATGAAGCCATCATTGGTGATATGGGGGGCGGTTATAGAAGTACTTTCATTTTCACATTGAAGTTTTACAATAACCCTGAAGTATATGCATATGCAAGCATTACTTTCCAGATTTGCCTAAAATATATTTTTCCCACTTCTTTATTATTAATCTTTTTATATCACTTTGTGTCAAAGTACAACTTTTGAAAGCAAATAGATCTCAGCTTTTTGTTATCCAATCCAATAACTTCTGTTTTCTTAATGGAGGGGGAGGCAATCCTCTTACGTTTATTAAACTTCCTCATTTATTTGAATTTATTTCTTCCTTTATCTTTAAACTTTTTTTGTACTCATAAATTCAACAGAAGGCAGAAACAATAAAAAAAAGATTGTAAGATTTCTTTATTTGTTCCTTATTTCCTCAGTAAGTTTTGAAATTATTACTTTTACTTTTTGTGGTTACTCTTAAGTATGTATGCTTTTTGGATGGCTTGAATTTTTCTTGCTCAGTTTGAAGTTATTATATCCTGAACAAATGAAAGATCTGAACTCTTTCAACGTTGTTATTGTCATATTGTCAAAATTCAGTTTTACCTATATTTGAACACATGTACACACACACAATGATCGTTTCCCTGTCAGTTTTTAATTCAATTTACCGACTTAAAAAAATTATTTCCGTGTTCACAGTTGTGTCTTTAATTCCATGCCTATTCTTCGGCAAATTTCCTTCTGTTGAAATAGATACAGGAGCTATTCTTTCACGAAAGGCCTATGGATGGTAAAGTCCTTTTGTCCTGTATGTCAGAAAATACCATTATTTTGCCCTCATCCTTGAGTGACAGTTTATCTGGATGTAAGAGTTCCGCTGATAGTCATTTTCCCTAAAACACTGAACATATAATTCCAGTTTCTAGTGGCATCCATTGCTGCCACTAGGAAATCCCTGCCAGACCAACGACCCTTCCAGACCAATTGTTATTCTTTTTAAAGCAATCTCTCTTTTCACTCTGGAAACTTCAGATTTTTTTTGGTCTTTATTTCTAATATTCTGCAATTTCACTAAGTTGTAGCTCAGTGTGGATTTATTTATTTTTATTTTTACCCTCTGGGGTAAAATATATTTTGTATTTCCGAGATTTCTAACTGATTTTTTTTTAAGCCATCTATTCTTAATGCATTTCTCTCTTTTCTATTTGCATGCGTGTATGTATGTCTGTGTAAAAACTTAAATGTATATTTAGGGCCTCAGGCCTTGTAAAATTAATTTCCTTTTCAGAAAATTCATGCTCTAATTGTTGATTTTACTGGACGTCTTTCTTTGCATGTATTTTGGAATTCTGGAGTGGAGGCCTATTTTTGAATGGAAAGTTTTAGGATTTTGTTTTTGTGGGATTTTCTTCTCTTTCTCTTCCTCCTCCGTGCTCCCATCCCTATTTGGTTTTGTAGTTGACTCTATCAGACGCCACTGGCCTGCTCGTAACCCAACAGGCCAGGGAGTTTCTGTAGTACGGTTTTCGGAGAGCCTAGAAATTCATCCTCCCAGTCAAAGGGCGTCTTGGCTTATAGAACTGCATTGGCAGGTTTTCTCTGGTTCAGAATGTTCCTTAAATCAGCTTCTGGCAGAGGTTTCAACGTCCCTCCACGTCTGTGGAAGCCTACCTGGTCTCGTCATTTCAAGTGCGCCGGAGTCCTCTTCGCCTGCCTTTTAAAATGCTTCCTTGTCCCCAGCACCCCTGCAGAAATGGAACCCTCAGCGCCAACCCAGATACGGCTGGGCAGGTTCGTGGCTTTAGCCCTGCTCACCACATTCAAGCATCTTCCATTTCGTGAGGATTTTTCATGAGCGCGTTTATCTTGTTTGTAATCTGGCTGTGTTTTTTTTCATTTTCCCAGTATCTGTGTTTCATTACTCAAACACGAACTGTTGAGACATTTTGACAGAAGTCGTTCAATACTTTTGTTATTCAAGGACAAAGAAGAAAAATGTATTTACGTTTTTTAATTTTTTTTAAAGTAGCACATTCCTTTTAAATCTTAGCTCTACTAGTAGAAAATATGAAATGGGAACTCATTTTAAATTGTAAAAGATAACTCTGTAATTTAAAATTTTCAATGTGTTTTCCTTCTTCTGTTAAGAAGAGAAGTTAAGCTTTTGTTATTTCTGGAGACATTTTTAAAATGTTGGTGGCAATGTGGTTTTACAGTAATTTTGGTTCTTGACTATTAAGTCATAAATATATTCCATTTTCAAAAAAAACAAACATCCAACATAAAATAAAGGACTGTCCTGGCAATGCACTCTGTATGAACTAAATTCCAGGCTGAACATAGTAAGTATAAAACTAATGATTGCTTTGGAGAGCCACAAAAATATATGGCAAGATTTTCCATTTAAACTGTATGATAGGAAATTCAAAATATGTCTGTCTATGGATCTTTGGGCCAAACTTTTTAAAATGCAGTCATTCCTTTGGCAAACACTCCATTTGAAAAATAAAAATAAAAAGCACTCAAAAGCAATGTGAGTCTTTATTTATCCTAATATTTAGGATAAATACCCCAAATATATTTAAAATTTTGACTTTTTTTTTTTTTACTTTGCTAAACTTCACATTTGTACAAAGTGCTAAAACAAGCAAACAAACTCTAAATCTAACAGCAGAATTTGGAGCTAATAGCACTCACTTCCTTTTTCATGAAGAATTTTATTCTTCCCCTGGATTACTGCTTTCTTCACTGTTGTTGGCTCTCCATCTCCATTCTGGAATCTTGCTAAAGAAGACGGTGCAAGTTTGCCAGATCCAGTAAAACTGAACATGGGCTGCCGATGACTGACTAAGTACCGGTAACAGGTAAATCAGCGATCGCAAAGCATGCCCCACCCATTCCTCTTCAAGGTCACCTTACCTGGCCCTACCTCCTGTTTAGGTTTGTTCCTCAGTAGGTCTGAGTTTCCACAGAGATGATTAACTAACAGTGTGGAAAGGCCCACCTGCAGATCTCTGCCTTTCCAGTAAACGGATCACTTTTGGCAACTATAAATTTCTATAGAAGGAAGGTATCTGCCATGAATCACTGGTGCTTTTAGATCTGCCATTTCACTCCCCGCTGGGGAGTCTGGAATGGCGCTGTCTCTGCCCATCTCCTAGTCTAGGGTAGGGATCCACATGGTGTTACCTTTGGAGGTGCTCTGAGGACTGGGAATTCTCCACCCACGTAAGGATGTTATTTGTGTTTATCCGGGTCTGGAGGTGAGGTCATCCCGCCACATCACAAACAGCCTGACAGGTCGTTTCCTGCTCTTGCTACTTACCATCCTCATTGTTTCATTGCTTGACTGCATCCACCTTGACAAAGCTAAGAGAACACCTCTGCACCTGTCGTTCTCTGTCTGTCCCACTGGTGCGCACACAGAATCGAATTCATCGTTAGACAGTTGTGGACAGAATCGTGCTCAGCTTCTACTCGTTTGCTCCAGGGGAAAATCGACTCACTACGTATAGCGCTAAAGACCTTGCTCTCAATGTCTGGAGGCTGCCCTGACGGCTTCATCTTACATTTCTCCATCCCCGAGGCACATTAGTCACAGAATTCTTTAAAATTCCTCCTATGTGTCATGATCTCACAAACCTCCAGGCCTTTGCATACGCTGTTCTCTTTGCCTGAAACATCCTCGACCTACATTGTTCTTCAGCGGACCACTACAAATCTCAATTGACCTTTCCTGAGATATTTCTCTGAGGCGCTGGTAGACCAGGACACACCTTACTTCGGAGCTTAGCCCGGTGTGTCGTCCTTCTGTAGAAGAGTGTGTCCTTCTCCTGAACTGTGAGCTCTTTTTGGAGATCCAGGACCCAGTTTATGGAGAGCAGCTAATAAATTTATTGAATGAATAAATCAGTGAAAGCATACCTTGTGAAAGACCAGGATTGATCAGTAGGGGCTGGTTCATTCATTCATTCATCCATTCATTCACAACTAAGCGCTTACTTCTCCTCTAACATATGTGAAATGTTGGACCAGGCTTATCAAGGATACGAAATGACCTGCCCTGTCTTTAAGGAGCTTACATTCTGTTCAGGGTAGTGACACATACAAGTAACAATTCGAGGCAAATCTTCAAACCTAACTTATTGTCCCAAGTCCTACTTACAAAGGAATTTGTCTATTTTTACTATGTGGTCACTTTGGATGTTCCATCTAGAGTTTCTTTTACTTGGCCTAAAATGAAATGTAAGTAGTCCTGATGGAATTGTGCTTTTTCTCTGGTTCCTGTCTATTGTTTGCCAAGAGCCCTTGGGTACAGTGGTGAGCTATCGCAATACCCAGGAGATGCCACACAACACGAGAAAATATGTTTTGATTGTGCCTAAATAGCAAACAGCAGTGGCTCCTCAGCCATTTTCCTGCCACCTGAGGACTTGCCTTTAAATCTGAAGCGTGATTTCCGTTTTGCATTTTTCTCCTTCATATTAATAAAATCCCAAGGACCTGAGCCCTGAAGAACTACCTGTGGAATTTCCTTTTAGTTTTTTCCTCAAATTCAAGACAGTATATTTCACTTCCTCTTTGATTTTTTCCCTCAGAAATATTTTTATCTTTTTTATAGTTTATCCGAACTTAAAGAATAGGCCTGCACTCTGGTGATACAGAGCTTGGGTTGGCAAAAGACACTTTCTGGTGGTTTAATGAAAATTGTGAAAGGTGACCAACGAGGCAGATGAATTATAAATGAATGATCACAAAAAGGCACGTGTACCTTGGTGAGCGAACGTGGGTCTGTGTGGAAACCCCCACTAACCCTCTAGGCTGGGTCCTTGTCCCAGCTTGAATTCCCTGTAAAGCCAACTCTGCGAGGGAGATGAATGTGCATATGGTTTGTTGGGGAGTACTCTAGGAGCAACACCAGGGGGAGGGGAGAGATGGGAAGGGAAGGGAAGGGAAGGGAAGGGAAGGGAAGGGAAGGGAAGGGAAGGGAAGGGAAGGGAAGGGGAAGGAAGGGAAAGGAAGGGAAGGGGAAGGGAACAGAATTGGACTGATGGAAACCTGAGCTGTCATGAAATCTCCACGGAAACTTCAGGGAACCCTGCTAGAAGTTTTGAAGTTGAAATACCATTAAGAGTTATAGCAGGTGGGGCACTGGGCTGGGTCTTTGGACCCCCATATTGGTTAGTCTGTGGATGCAGACAGCCCCTCCCCTCCATTCCTGAAGGAGTCTCTGGACAGCCCTGGAGTTCCCACCGAAGACTTGCACAGCGTATTCATCCTTCCCAGCTGCGGATGGTCCTCTGCACTGGCTCTCAGTGCTCTCCACTTTAGCACTCTCTTTGCTTCCCAGAGCCGTGAGGATCTCTGCAGATTCATCAGGACCACACGTCAGACCTGATGTCCTCCTAGGTCCTGGGGACAGTGGGGCGCAATGAGGCAAACTCAAGCGTTAACATCCTATTTTGCCTTTGTGTCTGGTCTTCAGATGGCACGGCCCAGGTACCAAGGATCCATGAAGGTGACAGTCTTTCTTGCACAGTGAAGAGATGTATGGCATGCAGTAAAGCTCTGCTCCATTTCTCATTGCCGCTAATAGCAACAACCAGCTCTATCTTTGATCACCGAACACTTGTTAACAAGGAACATGACCTGGGTATGTGAATTCAGCCTTCTCCAGGAGAGGCAAGTTGGTTTTCATATCTTGCCAAATGAGGGTTGACCTTGGGGTCTCTTAAGAGAGTCTTTGGACTCTACATGATGCTTGGTGTTAACAGTTTATATTGAGAGGATAAATGTCAAGGAATCCAGGGAATGCTTCCCCAAAAAGTGGATGATTGTGTTGAAATTTGAGGAATGACTAAGAGTTAACTCAGCAGACGATGGGAGTCAGGGACATTATGGGCAAGTCAACAAGATGCATCAAAGCCAGTGTGATTAGAGAGAGCTGGACAAGCATAGTGCAAATAACTTGGGTCTCTGACCCCAAACCTAAAAATGTATCAGTACCAGAGTTTCAGGCATTTCGCTAGACCGGGAGAAATTTGAGGACACGTGACAATTCTGGTGTCTTCGGATCGTGTTATATGGACAGCCAATCATGCAGTATGTTCATAGATCTACCCACATACACACATCCTCCCTGGACTCAGACTTTATTCTCGATCCTCTCTCAAGCAATGAGATGAATTGCCGCAGCCCCGAGGATTGAAGTCTAACTCAAGATTTTCAGATAGGATAATAGAAAGGGGGCTTAGAGGTCAATCAGTGAAGACTCTCATTTTGCAGATGAGGAGACTGTGGCCCAGAGAGATGAGTTACCTGCTGAATGTCATACCCCTAGTTAGTCGTGCAACATGGACCAGAGTCACGTCCTTGGCACTTAAGTGTTTCTTTCTCTTAAGGACAGGTGCTCCAATAAGCTGCCCAGAACTCAACTATTTGGTCGTCTCAATGCCAACTGTGTGAGGCATGTGTCACCACACTGCCCCGCCCATACCCTCTTACTAGAGACTTCCTCCAGCCGTTCAGGTCCTAAATTCATTTGGTAGCATGTGAACTATGCTCTATCTCACCTGCAGGTATAACTCATTGCGACTGTGGAAGATTCTTCCATGGACACTCCTAACCCTGACCCGGTCACTCAGACTATCCCACCAAGGCACCTCCTGGGACTTTTCTGCTATAGTTAATTGGGGAATTTCTGGAGCCACTGCATTAAATGGGCGACCCCAGACCCCCTGCTCCTGAGAGATGGGGAGGGAGACAGAATCCTGACAATACAAGTATAGCCCCTGGATTAAGCCAATCTTGAAGCTGGCAAGACCCACTTTCTGGGTTTCCCAGTTAGGAGAGACAATACCTCTCCTTTTTTTTTTTTTCTTTTAATTGAAATGAGTTTATACTGAGTTTCTGTCACTTGCCACCAAAAAAGGATTTGAATTCATGGTGAAAGAGCTATGATAGATACATTTTTTTAGAAAAGGTGAATTGGTTGGCCTGTGACCAAGCAAAATTTTTCTCTCACAAATTTGTACTAAAATATCCAAAGACTGTCCTGTAGTCAACCAGTGGGCTGGAGCTCTAGAAATTAAAAACGTTTATGCAGGGCTGCGGTAGGAATTACTGTCCAAACATAGCAATGCCTTGTATAAGCCAAAGTAATGGAGGAATGAGAATAGAGCCAGACTGCCTGAGTTTGAGACCCAGCTCTACCCCTACCACCTGTGTGATCCTGGACAAGCTATCTGCCTTGCTATGCCTTAGTGCACTCATCTGAAAAATGGGCATAAAGGGAGTGCCTGCCTCATGCATTATTGTGAAGGCTACACAAATTAATACGTGAAAAGCTCTTAGAACATGGCTTGTGCAGAATAAACACGCAACAAGTGTTAGCCACTACTGGTATTATGTTATGATCATTAATATTATTGTTAGCCTGAAGAAGCCAATTGACAGAAAGGAGAATGGACCAGACATTCTGGTCCATAAAGAGTCAAACAAGATTAGGAATAAAGTCACAAGAATACTGACCACAGAGGGAGAGAGAAGAGTTGTCTCTACTCCAGATGCCTTCTCAATTCCCACAGGGCCAGCTAATTTTATAACATTTCTATATCCTTAAAATAACGATCCCCCCTTTTTTAACATGAACCTTGTGATTGGATTTCTGTTTCTTGTAATCAGACAAGCCGAGACAAAAACACAGACTTTGCAGAGCACAGTGCCAGCCAGACTAGATGGCTCTTCCCTGTTTGACACCATCCACTGCCCCCGGGGCATCTCGTTTATGTTTGCTCTTTCTGTTGAAACCCATCTTCTCGAAATGCAACTCAAAAGCAATGACGCCTGTCATGGTAGGCACCAGCATCATCTCAATGGTATAGACATCTACAGGAACTAACCCGGAAGCCCTGGTCCAGGGATGTGTGGGAGTTCAAGACGGAATCCTTTTAATTTCCACCTTTGAAGAGCAGGTCTATCATTTCCTTTGATGGGATCAGGCAGCCAGGATCGGCATGCGAATCCAAAGTGTTTCTAACACTCTCTTTGCGAAGTTCTATTCATAGAAAACCTTGGCCTGGCTCCAGGTCTGTGTCACATTGTTTGTGTGGAATGAGGATGTGCTCTGCTTTTTCAGAATAACAAGCCCATGTTTTTGAGTCATTACAGGAAAAACTTTTCCCACAGTGCAATGAGTGGAGTTCACTTCATCGCAGCCAAGGTGTGTCATTCCAAAAGACTTAGAAAATGTCCTCAAAGAAGAAACCCCAAAGCCACTCTCATTCCAGCCCCCTTGTCCATCAGGAGACAGCTAAACATGGGGTCTGCGAAGGTTTCACCCAGTGCCCTTGTACGCTTTCTTCCCCAGGCCACTGGCTCCCTCTCTCCCTTTTCTCTTTACTTCAGAATACCTAAAAACTCCATGAGAGCAGCACTCAAGGGAAAGAAAACACGCTGGAGGAGGTGAAAACATCTGGTCCAGCTTTTCCCATCTGAGTGTTCACCCCCTGAGCAGTCAAAATTCGCATTTGTCCTGAATGTCACAATTTCAGAATTATAGACCTGACGTGCCAGCCCAGGCCCAGCACAGCCACCAACCCAGAAAGATGGAAATACGTAAATAGAGCAGTAACCGCCCCATCTATTAAAACCTCCTCATCTCTGAAAATGGAGTATTAATCTTGCTAGAATAGGAACAAATAAACATAGCTCATGAGGCATAATTGGCATATACCATTATGCTAGTGTCAGGTGCACAACTTGATTATTTAATATTTGCATACATGGCGATATGATCACCACAATAGCTTTAGTTAACACCCGTCACCTCATCTAGTTACAAGTTTGTTTTTCTTGTGGTGAGAACTTTTAAAATCTACTTTCTTAGCAGCTTTCAAAGATGCAATACAGCGTTATTAGCTAAAGTCACCGCGCTGTGTGTTTATCCCTATGACTTATTTCTTTACAACTGGAAGTTTATACCTTTTGACCACCTTTATCCTTTATATTTATGATATAAATATATTTATATATTTATAATATAGAGAATACACTTCTATATATTATATTTACATATCCGTTATACTTTTGCCCATTTCCCACCTCCACTTCTGGCAACCACCAATCTGTTCTCTGTATCTATGAGCTAGGTTTTTTGTTTTTGTTTTCTTTTTGAATTCCACAAATAAGTGGGATCATTTAGTATTTGTCTTTCTCTGTCTGACTTATTTCACTTACTATAATGTCTTCAAAATCCATCCGTGCAATCCATGTTATTAAAAATGGCAAAATTTTCTTTTTTATGACTGAATAATATTTGTGTGTGTGTGTGTGTGTGTGTGTGTGTGTATTGCGATTTCTTTATCTACTCATCCATCCAGGAACACTTACGTTGTTTCATGTCTTGGCTACTGGAAATAACGCTGCAGTGTACCTGGGAGTCCATATATTTTTTTGAGTTAGTGTTTTCATTTTCTTTGGGTGAATGCCCAGAAGTGAAATTGCTGAATCCATACATCCTTTATTGCTGGCAAATAACGGCACAAATAAAAGAAGGTGACGTTGACCAGGGGAGGTACTTGACAATGACAATGACCATAGATAGGGTTAAGAGGAACCTAGCACCTCCCAGCCCCCAACGATCATCTCTCTGGAGTGTGGACACCTCCTCTAATCACTGCCTTGCCGCAGGTGTCAAAGCTGTCTTGACTCGCTGGCCTACCTGCCCTCCACTGGCAAAAAGTAGGTATTCTAGTCCCCCGATGATGCAGTCTTGGCCTTTATTGTTACTTCGGGGTGTCATGGCCCCCTGCAGACTCAGAGATGGAGAGATAGTGCTTTCCAGGGCCTTGGAAGCAAGAGGGTGGTCACCACCCTGAGCACATTTCCTAAGAGTGTAACTTTAAAAGGGTTTTAATAGGTGTTATGTTGATCTAATCGTTGTAAAGAAAGCGAAAAAAGACAATCAAGGAAGCAGCTTGGAAATGCTGACCAAACTATCACTGACAACCTTTTTGAACATTTACTTTGTCTTAATTTCAGATTTATGGAAAAAATGAAGAAGAGAAAAAATTCCCACGTACCCTTCATCCAGATTCCTCAAATGTTCCCATTCTCTCTCTCGATATGTGTACATGTACGTTTTTCCTGTTTGAGCATAAATTGCAACCATTTGGGTAGGATCAAAAGGAAGAAGGTTTTTAAAAGTAATATTTCAAGATGAAGAACAAAAAGTCATTGATGTTAAATAACTGGGTTTTTAAAAAGACAATTTTGCCTTAAAGCGACTGTGAATAATAATGTTTTTGTCTTTGCTGTCAAATAAAGTCATTTAAGAAAAAAAAAGCAAGTAATCATTGCTCAGATTATGACATAGGTAAAGAGAGCCGTCAAACTGTGACGATTTCCTGCCATCAACACTATAGCCCTTGCCTCCTTCCTGTACCCATCTGAACCTCACCATGCCTCTGCTCCATCCACCAAGAAGCTTCAACCAACCTGCAAAAACACTTGAGTAACACATTCGGTGCTTCTCCCCGAAGCACCAGTAACACAAATGACCTGCAGGGGGCCCCTACTTCCTAAATCCCTGAGACCATGGAGTGAATTTCTTGGTTCTCTAAGGGTATTCCTTCCTGCCCAAATTTTACTCCTACTTGCTTCTCGATATCTTATGCAACTTGTTTTTCACCAGAAGGGCACTGCCCAGATTGATCAACATCTTATTGGCTGGACTGGGCTCTGAACAGCTTTGGCTACATCCAAAAATGAAATCCAACTACAAAGGAAGAATGTTGGTCACAGCGGAGCTATTCATTACAATGGGCATAAGGTCAGAGGCTAACATCCCAAAAAAAGAGTTTCAGAGAGGCTTGGAACTATCGAGAAGCACTGGGATATGAACAAAATGACTGTGGCTCTTTGTCCCAGCAGCACTCCAGTGTAATGTCTATTTGCTCCTGGCACCTGCATCTCCCCAGCTGCCCTGCATCCTCCAAACCAATGGGTTCAGCAGGTGGTGGTGTCCCATTTTGCGAGGCACCCCCATCCTGCAAATACATTATATTTATGTTGAAGTTGGCTGAAGTCAGTTTTTCCACTGTTTTGTTCGGTGTTGCTTGCAGCCAAAGAACCACAAGCTAAGACACACGATTGAATTGGGCACCTGTGAGTTTCAGTTCCGTCGGCCCCATCTGCACGGGGCTCTTGAAAGACAGGGACCCCACCTTCTCATCTGCTCACTCTGCTTCCGTTGACCTGAGCAGAGTGAACGCTCCTCCCAGCAGACTGCCTAACTGCTCATGGGTAAAAGGTGAAAGAGTCCTGTGCAGTGTACTCACGGACCTTCTCCTCATCGTGTAAACCGGATTTTGCTTTTGTATAAATCTAACCAAACTGAGTCCATTTTCCAATTCCTCTGGTTTTCTCGAGGCCATGACACAATTTCAGGAAAATGGTATTCAAAATCCACTGCTCTCCGGTCTCGGATGCCTCCATAGCTCTGATTCATTAAATAGCTAGAGAGTCAGCCGCGATCCTGGGTTTCCAAGGTTGTTTTCAAACCAAGAATTCTGTTGCTGCCAAGACTAGCAGGGGTTTCTGAGCTGGCCAACATTCCTTGAGTTTCCTCTGAGAGGTGAAAAAAAAAGGCAGCTTAAAATACATTATATAAGAAAGAAAGGTATGAACAAGTTAAGGGGAAACTACAAAGGAAGCGGGCCAAGTCCCAAAATAAAAGGCAGGAATAGAATACTAAAAATAACACACAGGGAAGTGTGCCACATCTGTGGGGCTCCCTTGCATTCTCCTGGAGCATTGTACCTTTTCTTTCTTTCTTTTTTTTTCAGGAGCATGCTAATAATTGTTTGGAGATTTAAATAGAACACTATTATTTGTTCTTTAAAAATAGTCACTTCTTTTGTAGAATTGTGAGAGAGTTTCAAATGCTATTAATCGAATTTCACTCATTTGTTATTTTCCTTTTACGAACATCTTCAAGCATGTTAAGGAGTCAGTCAATTTTGTTCAATCTCTATTTCTCCATCTTTAATGGAACATATAAAATATTTGAAATCTTTCAGGCTCCTTGCAATTAATGGACATTTGAAGTACAAAAGAAAAAAAGTTGGCTTGTATGACAATACTTTAAATTATCTGCTGTTTCTTGGAAAGCTTAGTACGTGCCAGACACCACGATAGGATAAAATAGCATACATTGAACATGCGCAAAGGTCCTTACAACTTTGCCCCTGAGCCGTTACCCACACATTTTGCAGTGGAGGCTAAGGGGCTGCATGTACAAATAACAAACCCAAGTCATTAATTAGTGAAATTGCAATGAGTTAATCCTGGCTCCCTTTGACTCAAAAACTCTAGGGTCCTTCCACACTAATTAAGATAAGCAAAAATATTTTTCAAATCAGCTAACTATGCATCGTAGAGCCACCACTAGGAATTCATTGTTCACTTTCTCACTTTGCTTACTTATAAAGCCTTACGATGGAATTTATATTTAAATTCTGAAAATGCGTAATACACACCGCATGACTAAGACAGGTGCCATTCCTCCTGGTTATAAAGTTTGTCTTCTTCCATTCGATTAGTTGTCAGATTAGTACAGCAATTACATTTTTCCCTTAAGAGAAATATGTTATGATAGATTTGAAGAAAATGAAGCCTCATACCAGGAAAGTGCCTATGGAGACGTCGATTACAATGTTTGTTTAATAGTCACTTCCAAGTTGTAAATTCCTGTTTGCTCTAGACACAACAAAAACAGGAAATATTTACCAACCTCACAGGTGTCAGGAAATACTTTAAAAACCCTGGTGGCCTAACCACCAGCCTAGGCAGATAGCATTTCTGTGCACAGGTGCAGAAGGTATATTGTAATTTGAAATGTGTACTCACGATCCAGAGACCTTCATCTATACTTTCTAAGGATTCACTGGCTTTGCTTCTGTTGGACCCAAGACTTTTTTTTCCAGAAGAGAAGTATAATGTGTTAATGTGCTTTGTGGCCTTTCTAGGATTTACAAGAAAATTACAGTTCTCTACATTTACTTGGTTTGAAATCCTATTTCTATATCTAACCAAGTGCCAAGATAAAGCACGTCTCAAAACTACTGAAATATACAATTACGTTCTTTAGCCACCGTGTAGGCAGTAAACCACGAATTCATTCTCGCTTGCTTGAATTTGCTGCAATTGACATTTCCAAAAGTGGAGAGAGCTTTATTCGTTTTCCCAATTAAAACTAATGGCAAAGAATTTAGAATATTGCTGAAAATATAAAAATAAGGTAAGCATCCTTATTAATATCTCCATTTCTATCCATTTATATATTTTTTTCACAAAAATGAGATTATTCCTGTGGCATCGTAGCATGCTTTTTTCCACCTACCACACAGTGGAAGTGCTCTTAAGCAATCTCCACTGTATCATCTCACGGAGATCACCATGCGTCCCCCTTCTCTCCCGATACCATTCAACTATTGGTATGTCCATGCTGTACAGTGAAGGACGCAGGCATACCGGCCTCCCTGGGCGATGCGTCTGCACCCTGGCAATTCTACCAGTTGAAATCAAAGCTCGGAATCTGTTACATTTGTTCTTGTGCCAGTTACCGCTGTCGCAAAACTGAATTAAATATTCAATGTAGATCAATAGGCTAGAAATACAAAACAGGATTGTTCTGTGAAAACTAAAGGGAATGCTTCTGGGAAACCTGATAAAGCTATTACTTTATAAAATAGCTGCTTTTGCACTGGGGAGAGGGACTTATGAAAATCTAGTAGTTGGCACCCTGGTTGCGTTTTGCTGCAGCCACACTCCCTGGCCGACTCCCGGCCCTGATTACGTTGTCACCTTCTGCTTTGGAGGGATCTCGATCTAAGTCAGTCACTCCAAGCACACTTCATGACTTGCAATGGCTAGAGCATAGTCAGCGCTTGGCTATACGGTCATTTTCTTAAGAAATACGCTACCAATGGCCTTTTTGGGCTGCTTACAATTTTTCGATATTATAAAAACATTGCCACTGGGGCGCCTGGGTGGCACAGTGGTTGGGCGTCTGCCTTCGGCTCAGGGCGTGATCCCGGTGTTGTGGGATCGAGCCCCACATCAGGCTCCTCCGCTGGGAGCCTGCTTCTTCCTCTCCCACTCCCCCTGCTTGTGTTCCCTCTCTCACTGGCTGTCTCTATCTCTGTCAAATAAATAAAATCTTTAAAAAAAAAACAAAAACATTGCCACTGTTTTTTGTATATATATTTTTGTACACTCAAAAATTATTTCCTTAGAATAAATTCATAACAATAGAATTTTTGTATGAAACCATGTATACTTTTTAAGTCTCTGTTATATATATATATATATATATATATATGTAGATATATGTAGATATATGTAGATATATATATTTAGATATTTTTTAACTATGTGGTAGATAAACAGCAGATCTGAGTGTTTTCATTTAAAAAAATGAATGGCTAAAAGTGATACAATAATAAGTAGTTTTCACCACCATACACAAGATTTTATCACCAAATTTATTTGGGTCTAGCTGTTTTCATCTGTGAAAGAAAAGGTTTAGACTAAAATTCTTTGGGCCCCTCTCCTCAACGCCAATATTTCGGCTTTCTATGTACTCCTATATTTTCTAGAGGGCTGGAAAATGTATAAACACATCTACTCTGTGAGAGTTATGTCACAAGAATCTATGTAAATGGAATTGTATAACCTGGATTAATACAAACACATCAGACTCTATCGTTGCTTCGGGCGGTTTCCCTAATCTTGGGGGAACAGAAAGAAGCAAATCCTCTCCTAGTATCTAGGTGCTCTCCTCTTTAGTTGCAGACTAACTGTCCTTCCGTCCTTCCCAGACGACCTTCTAGAAACGTGCTCACCTGCCATGCAGTTTTCAGAACTGTTCATTAAGGCTTTACCCTGACCTCTCCATGGACGCTGCTCTACCATGGTCACCGGGGGCCTCCTGAGAACTCTAGCTCTGCCTGCTCTCTTCATGACACATGGCACCCCGGTCACTCTTCTTGAATGCCTTTCTTCCTATGAGACCACACACCCCTTGACCATGTCCTAATTGTCTGGTTCTTCCTCCTCCAGCCTTCTTTGATGGTTTTCTATTTGTCCCTGTCAAGTCCCCACAATTTAAAGTTTCTCTGACATTTTTCAACCCTCGCAGTTGCTTAAATAATTACGCATCTTTAAACAACAAAAATAAGTTGAATGAACCAACTGGTTCAGAAGTATCGCAGTGCGTTCTTTCATAAGGCCGGCAATGACTGGTTTGGATCATTCTTTAGTTTATCTCCTTTCTAGGCAAGTCTAGATCTCGCTAAATCAGTGATCCGCCAAGTGCAGTCCCGGGACCAAGCAGCATCTGCATCACGTGGGAACTTGTTAAAATGGAAAGTCCTTGGGCCTCATCTCAGACATACTGAATCAAATTTGTATTTTAACAAGGCCTCCAGGTAATCCTAATGCATAATAAACTTAGAGACTCGCTGGTCTATGACATGCACCTTTTAAAGCCAGGCCTTAGTTCAATGATTAATGCCAACTCTGGGTGATCAGAAATAATCAATTTTCCCTCCAAATATCTGTGTGATGTTGAATTATATCTACAGATCCTTTACTCTGAGGGACCTCAGGATAAAGGAAAAGAATAAAATACAGGATAGAAACAACAGTCCTCCCCAGTTGCCTTTCACGGAAAATGACAGCTCAATCTGGCTACCATTAAAATTACCTTACACTTTTCATTACCATGGGTGATGTCCCCACTGCCTGATGGAGAAGCACTCCCTGTTTCTGTTGCCCTGGACAACCCTATTTGTCAGATTCACTGACTCTCACATATGCCCCCACTTTTTTCCATCTCCTCGGGTCCCCATAGGCAGGATAAGTAGGCATCAGGGAGATGGGAGCTGGCAGGTGAAAGGCATGGGAGGCCATCTGCCCCATCTGATCTGCTGGAGACAAGCTTGTCCCCTGCTTCATTGTTTGTTTGTTCCTTCCTTCCTTCCTTCATTCAATCCCCTAGACATCCACTCACCCATATTTCTTCCCAAACATCCTTCTATCCATCTATCTACCCAACCACCTTTCCCTCATCTACTCATCCATCCATCCATCCATTAATTTATTCATTCCAGAAATATTTATTTTGTGGAATATATGCCAGCTTAGTTTCTCTTCAACAGCAGATGAGGTCAAGCCTCCCTGGAGACCACTGACATGGCATTTTCTTTTACTTCTCCAGTGTTTCCCGGGATAGTCCACAGGGGTGCAGGGGGAAAAAAAATCTCACAACTTCTGTTCATATTTATTTTTTATCCCTTAAAAGTTTCTACTCTGAGTACATGTTTTACAATGAACATGGTGCATTAATAGTATACAGTTTAAAACTGCATGCTCAAAAATATTGCAATCAAAAAGTGCAAAATCCAAAGATTTTGGCTTTGCTGCTATGAAGAATAGAGTCAGAAAGCAATGTGGGATAGACAGGGACTAGCATTTGGAGTGAGGGGCACAGAGAGGTAACAGTACCAGGAAGCTGGATGGCTAGAAAATATGCCCGCGCCTGAGAGCAGGTGAGCCCACCTTTGTTCGCTTGTACTATGCACCGTCTCCCATGCTGCAGAGCGAGGGCACAGGCAAGTCCTGCCCTGGTCCAGCCCTTCTTCCACTGTGCACCCTTCCCCAAAGGGACATTTGGGCTGTGGCCTGGACTTCAGGCCAAGTGGAGGTCTCTAAGTAACTTCACTCCCTGACAGCATGTCCTGAACCTCACTGCACAATTAAAAGTAAAGATTGTCAGTGTGTTGTTCTAATTTAATAATAATATGAGTATCTTACATTGATATAACTTTTGATCTCATTCACATCCCATTTCTTCTATCTTTGAAGGAAAAAGATGAACTCAGACAAATTGACGTTTTTGCTAATACAATTTTTTTTTTAGCACTGTGTCAATTCATATAAATGTTTTCCTAACGCACCCATGAACCTATCCCGTTCTTGGATACGATGCTCTCAAGCTGCAAAGCTGAAAGCTACTCTCTTCTTTCATAGGCGCCGAAAGGTTAGTCTTTGCCTATGTCTTGTGAAGCGTGAGCACCTTCAAACACGTACAGAAGGGTTCTTTTGTTTCTTCCTCTGTAGAATGGGTTAATATATAGGGACCGACTTATCAGGAGACCAAAAATGTGAGGCCAAGAAATCAATATTCTAGCCTCATGTTTTGACAGAAACTGTTTATCTGTAGCAGCAGTCAGTTGAGAAGCCTGCCTTTAATATGCAGACAAGAGTTCCTGGGCGCCTGGGTGGCTCAGTCGTTAAGCATCTGCCTTTGGCTCAGGGCGTGATCCCGGCGTTCTGGGATGGAGCCCCACATCAGGCTCCTCCACTGGGAGCCTGCTTCTTCCTCTCCCACTCCCCCTGCTAGTGTTCCCTCTCTTGCTGGCTGTCTCTCTCTGTCTCAAATGAATAAATAAAATCTTATAAAAAAAAGAGTTCTTGTTCATTGGATGAGTCTTTTAAATAAGTTAATGATTTAACAAAGTCATGTATGGACTCAAAGCAGCGGTCTTCTTTTTTTATTGAACAATCATAAACTTTGCCTTTTAAAACAAATACTAACAGCTTATTCAGCTTACATTCAAAGAGCCTCCCGCACACACATTCACAACTCCGTTGGCAAACTTTGAGAATAAAATATAGGTAAATAGTGAAATCATTCTTAAATAATCTTCACTCCAAATAAAATACTTCTGCAAATATTTCCTAACAAAATCTCGTACAACAGACCTGTTTGTGCTAAGATCCTCCCAAGTGTACTCATAAGTCCACTTATCAACCAACTTTAAAGGAAAGAAAAAGAAGAAAATGAACAACATTTTAAAGTTGACGTTTCCTCTAGAAAATTGACTCTTTTCCAAACCTAAAAAAGTATTTTCTACTTTAAATCTGAAACTCATCTAAGTCACTGCACTTACTTTTAAATAAATTCCTTCTGTTGTTCATTTTCTGACAATTCATAAATCCATAATGACTATTTTTTCCTAGGTTTTTCTTATGCTTATTACTATTAATATTACTATAATTATTAATAATAAATTTACCATGCCTTGGATGTTTGGAAACCTTATAGAGTTACATCTTTATTCTACTCATTTTAAACAAACAGTCTTTCGTTCATCTTCTCAAGAAGGTGATAAGTATGGGTTTGGAGGATGCCTCATGCTAACATAATAGTTTACAAAACTATATAAATATTTACCTTTACACCTCCTCCAAGTAGACAAAATACTTCCTAGCTCTCTCAGGCTGGGGTGACATTCTTCAAAACCATGTATGGGAGTGTATGTTTGCCCTCTGCCCCCAAATCATCCTTCAGATACGGAAACTTGGGTGTGACAAGTAGCAGCCCTTTGAAACCTGCCTCAAGTCAAGGTTATGACTCAAACTCCCACAAGCTTCAAACATCCCACTTCCTTCAGGGGTTGTTTTGTTTTGAAGTTTCCCAAACTAAATAAAAAGCAGAACTAAATCCTATTGATGCTACCACAAGGAAGACCTGAATATCACACTTCCCCACCCCGCCCCCACCTTCTCTCACTCCTAACTCTCCCTCCATCCTGTATCCCAACATCAATGTACATCCGAGTCACGGACACGTGGACTCACTCTGGTCGTCAGCTCTGGCTAGCTCTCTCTTTGGCTGATCTGCAACCACATTATCTAAATTGCATTTTCAGTTCTTCAGTATTCCTATAAACACATATTTAACAAATCTATATGCATTCAAATATTTAACAGATATCTAAAAGTGTTCAGTCATATGCATTTTGTGGACTGTTAGTAGCCTACTTTTTTTTTTTTTCCGGACCCACACACTTGGCCTCCCAATATCACATGTCCATATGCTATAATCTAGACAGTTCTTAAAATGTTGGCTGTGTGTTGAATGATCATTAAAATAAGAGTCTTCTCTCAGAAATCCCACCCAGGATCAGCGAGGATTTAACCATTTCATTACAGGAGAGCGGGCATTCTCTTTTACGAGCTCTTCTCTCACAGCATTGCCGTCTCCAGATGACACGTCATGCTCTGAAATGAGAAGGAATACAAATCATGTCCAGATGTTTACAACTCTAAGATGAAGGACCTTTTTATCTTACTTTTGTACTACAAAGGGTGTACTATAAAATCTTTAATAGATTCAAAGAGTCTGCTCACTGTATTCACCCACTCTCTGTTAATCGGCACCTGCCATCTGCGTCAGCACCCCCTGAAGGATTTCTCTCCGTATACCTATCGTCCCTGGACATTACATTATACATGCATTTGTCTTTTTTTTCACGTACTATCTCACTCCACCACTAGAACATCAGCTCCAAGAAGGCAGAGGCTTTGTTTTGTTCACTGCTACTACAGTGCCTGGAACATAGTAGGCGCTTAATAAATACTTATGGAATGAGCAAATGAAAGAATAGATCTCTAAATAAGACTTTCATACTATCTGGTATGGAAGAGGGCTTAGCTTATTGTGTGGCACCAGAAGGCAGATGGCAGCTCAAAGGAGAGAACTTTTATAAAGATCGCTCTTGTTCTGCATAAAAGTTTATAATACTTAGAATTTTCCGAAGTGAAATTTGTCTGGTTCTAGGAGTAGCGAGGTGTGTTTGCTTCAACAGTGCACGTCTTCATACAGAACGCTGTCTGGTTAGTGCAGCCTGGCAGATGAATGTGTGCAAAGTAATCAAATATTCCAGATCTTACTGTCCCTACCCCGCCTTAAAAATTACTTGTAAATTCCAAGTCTTAGAAAATTGGAAATCTCACAACAATAACAACAGCAACAACTAGAACTAGGTAGCCAGGAAAACCACTTGCTAAGAATGTAGTAGCCAATAGATAGAAAACTAGAGAAGATAAGTTCATGCAATCAGGGTATGGAAGGGACCTCAAGATGTCCCTGTGCGGATGAACGTTGGAACCACTTACACAGGCTTTGTAAACATATCTGTGGAGAGGTGAAGCCCACGGCAGGGCTGAGCCCCAAGCCCCCTCCTATAAACAGTGGCACATGCATCCCGGCAAGTCCAACAGGGACAACGCACCACTGAGCAGAGAAGCTCCTATGCGTCTTCTCCATGAGGCCTTTAGGAGATTCTGCTCTCCAATCTGAACCTGACTAAGGTTTACCAAGATTACACTAGTCATCATCTTTTGCTCCTCCTTTAGCTAATGAAAGCAAACACCTTAGGTCAGAAAATGCTTTTCCCATAAATTTCTACTAAGAATCTTGATACCTAATTTGGGTATAGAAATATTTTTTGTGTAACCGCTAATGTAACTTCTACCCAGCAAAATATCAGTGTCCAAATCATTTATACGGTAGTCAAGATATCTGCAAAATCTTCATGCAAATGACAGAGGGTGACAGGCTTAAGGGAAAAAGACTGCAGAAAAGTCCAGCAGAGAAGAGGACATGTGGCTGGGTGTGCAGTAGGAGGGATGGGCATTCCCTTCCTGAAGATTATTCCAAAGGAGCTCTCATGGCCTCCCAAACATTGATCCCAAACACCAGATTCACAAGGGATTCAATTGTTTCTTGGTGGGAAAGGTTTAAGTGCGACCATAAATGATTGAAGAGGAATACAAAAGTTGTTCTTCAAAGTGCTCTGTAGCCTGCAGTTTTAAGAAAGCAAAATGAGACAAAAGACCCAAGTGTTTGAGACAGCTAGCTGTACTAAGACAATATGTTTCAAACTTGTACTGAAGTAATCAAATCATTCAAAAAATGTGTAGGTCTCGGAAAGTAGATTGATGGTTACCAAGGGTTGGGGGGTGGGTTATGAGGAATGGGGGCAACTGCTTAATGGATAGTGGGGTTTTATTTTGAGCTCGTGAGAATGTTCTAGAACTGGACTGAAGTGGCAGCTATTCAGTATTGTTAACGTACTAACTGCCACTGAACTGTTCACTTCAAAATGGTTGATTTTATGTTATGTAAATTTCGCCTCAATACGAAATGTGTTTTTAAGACTTAAAACTCAATGTTTTTCCATTTTGCTTTTCAAGGACTATAGGACAAGTCATAAGTACTTAAAATATTAATGATGATCTCAACTTCCAGATCAAATATTCACAAGGATACTTACCTGATAGCTTTAAAAGGGGGGTGTGTTCATTTTAAATTAATGTTTAAGGGCATGGCCACACCTCGACATAAAAATTCACTTAAACGTACAGTTATTTCCTCTTTCTCTTAATGTACTTTCTTGTATCCATGTGTAAGAAGGAGGTAAAGCTGGAGAATAAGTACATTTGCCAAATATTTCAAATCTTAGTTACCTCAAGCGCAAAGAACCAGAAACAAAAACTAAATGAAATGGATGTGGCTTGTCAACTATTTATATCTAAGGGAGGGAGGAATCGCATAGTTTGTTGATACTAGCAGTTACTATGGCAACATGTTGTTTTAAATGAGCTACTTTCAATTTAATGAAGCTTTACTGTACTGGTCATTTATTCCATAAGATAACCAAATATGTCCACAGCACCCTCTCATATACTGTATTTCTCACATTTTAATAAACTGGATACAAAATACACATGCGAGAACAAGAATCATGTGACTATAGCTACAATTTCATTCAAAGGCTTAGAGATAATTCCCAAATTTCAATCACAGATACTGTCTCTTATCCCCTCCAAAATCCATACAAATGCATGCTTGGAAATATTCCATATAAATGCTTCCATTTTGTTAAAAAAAAAAAGAAGAAATGTTCAATATTTTCTATCTTGGCTCTTAAACCTTATCTGATAAATTCTTGAGTGTGTTTTTTCTACATGAATTTGCGAGAGAAGTAGTTTTGTCTAGTACGTATGTAAAACAGGTCACTGAAGAATTCGAAGAACTTTGTATATCTTGATTATTTTCTTTTTTTTCTTTTTTTTTTTTTAAAGATTTTTTATTTATTTACTCGACAGAGATAGAGACAGCCAGCGAGAGAGGGAACACAAGCAGGGGGAGTGGGAGAGGAAGAAGCAGGCTCATAGCAGAGGAGCCTGATGTGGGGCTCGATCCCATAACGCCGGGATCACGCCCTGAGCCGAAGGCAGACGCTTAACCGCTGTGCCACCCAGGCGCCCCTTGGTTATTTTCTTATTACAGGTANTCCCATAACGCCGGGATCACGCCCTGAGCCGAAGGCAAACGCTTAACCGCTGTGCCACCCAGGCGCCCCTTGGTTATTTTCTTATTACAGGTATTTTGGTAATCAATCATATTTATTCTCCATAAAACTGGGTAAACTTTATGGAAGAATGTATGATCCCCCAAATTATTAATGAAATCTTAAAAAAAAAAAAAAACAGCAACAGCAACGAAACTCAACCACCACTCCTTTCCCCTGAGTAAAATAAAGAACAAAATCATTCAAACCAATGCTTTATTCTCATCATCTATATTTCTTAAGTATTCAAACTGAAAATGAGGTTATTTTTCCAGTGTTTATACTGAAATCAATTCATACCTGTGTGAGAAACAAATCTCCTGTTGGAAGACTTGGCTTCTGAATATTGGAAGAAGGGAAATTTCAGACACTTGCCGGTCGCTCTGTCACATATGCCCAACTGACAGTTGCAAGTCTCCCGGCACTCCATCCCGAAGGTGCCGTAGGGGCAGTCTGAGGACAAAGGGGAGGTTTAGAGAGAGAGCCGCTCCCTGGGCACAAGCCCCCCCGTCTCACAGCCCCTGTGTGCCCAGCCTCCAGATTCTGAATGAGGCTCACGAATCTAGACTGTCAGGTAAAATCCAATTCTTAAAAAAACCCAAGCTTTGGAAGTTGGTACTTTCAGTCACAAATGTGAAATCGCACACTAAGACCAGATCACGGACACCTCAGCTGTTGTGTCCTGCCGTGAAGTCTAGTTGAAGATAGCCACACATAACCAACGTCCTTGAACCAGCCTTAATTCTGTTCACTTTCTGTTTCAATACCAGGTAGGTTCTCGTAGTTTCCTTAGACGGCTCCCGTGACAGCTCAGTGAGGTGGGCAATTGAACAGACACATGCATCAGCTTCTCAAAGAGTTTGAAGGATGTGATGCTGCCTTTGAATCCACCGGCTTCACCCACAAAATACTATTTCAAATGTATAGGAAAGGGCTCCGTCCACACTAACCAGGGGCTGAGGAGGGTGTCAGGCCAGCTCTCCATGAAGTGGTCAATCCTCAGTCTGCTCCGGCTCTGATCAATTCCCTTCTCTGTTGAAATGGCAGCACAATTTACCTAATTCTCCCGGATGTTGAGAGGATTTACTAGTAAAACCTTCTGCAAATCTAAGATGGAACACGCTAAGAAGAACAAGAGAGCTGAGAAGTTACCTGCTTACCTCCCCAAATCTGGAAGCTGTTAGAGCTTCAATGTGTTCATATTTAGACTGAAACATGCTGTACTGAGAAGAGGACAAACCCATTTATTACAAGTGCAGGGTCTTTATGACAGAAACAGCATCTCAATAGACAGCCTAGTCTTTTTTTTTTTTTTGGTGACCCAGTGCTTAACAAGCAGGCGGAATAGATGCAGATTATTTATTCTCTTGGCGTGAGAATATCCTCGAAAGTGCACGATCACAGCTGGGGAAAGAACAAGCAGTGACGCAGCTGAGCCCTTAGCAGTCTAATATCCACAGAACGATCAAGGTAGATGTTGATGAATGTATTCTTGGAAGAGATTTAGGATTCTTCTTACCGTCACTCTTCAGATTACAGAGGAGCCTGGTTTTTTCTTGTGGAAAAGCGCACAGGATTGGGATGGGACTGTGTCTCTAGTGATATTGAAAACTAAAACTTGAGCCAAATTCTCAGTTATCCTTCTATTGCAACCCCCAGTGTCCTGAATAGCACTGGGTGGCTAGCAGGTGTTCAGTAAACACGTGTTGGCTGGCTGACTGTTGGCAGCATAATGCCAAACATCTGAATATTTAGAAAACATCTGGATGTGCAGCTTAAGTATACAGTTTTCCTATGAGTGTTCTGTGAAAAAGCTGAAGGAGGGAGTTTGCCTACAGCAAAATTCAACATCTCTGTATAGAGCTGCTGAGGTTCACACAGGGTCACTATTTCCAGCAGAGAGAAAAATGTTCGAAACTAGACTCGCTTGCAGTCTGAAGTGTGCCAAAAAGAACAATCTTAAATACATTTTAAAAATCTATTCCATTAACAGCTACCTCAGTCATTCAGTAGAATGTTAGACTGTTAAAGATCCCAGATGCCTTGCAATGTTTCTTTACCCATATGTGACGGCGCATTTACGATCACATTTATAGAGGCGATTTTTATGCCAAGAGAAAAAGCAATCTATTGCATATACTTGCTATACCATAAGGATGATCGTATTAACCACTTCCTCCCTAATTTCCTTATGCAAAATCCTGTAATTTACAGAAAATATAGATCCTAGGCAACTTAAACATTTGTGAATGTTCACCAAAAAAATTTCCTCAATATTCTACCTTTCATTGGTTATAAACAAAAATAAACTGAGCAAAAAATAAGATTCTCCTAATAGTCCAAGCATTTATTTCCTAATCTTTAGTATATGCTGTAGATTAAAAGGTAAATTAATTTATAAACTATTTGTCTAAAAGGCAGGTGAATTAATGAGACTGCTCAATGGTGGATGATTACCATTCATAAAATCATACCACTGTATTAAATACATAAAATAGAAGAATGAAATAAGAAAGAAAATAGAAGAAATAAATTTCCCAGTCCCTTTAATTGTTTTAAAAGCTTATTTTTGTTAAAAACTGATGAATTGGGCTATAACATATGTGTTTCATCTTGATAACAGCTTTTAATGATGAGATCATGAGGTATCCATTTATAGAGTATCTTAAAATCACCATTCTTTTGATTCTAAACATTTTAAACTACAGTCACTAAGTTTGAAATAAATTCTATAAATGTGTAACTACATCGTTTAGCTATGATTTCAATCTAATGACATTTTTCGTTAAGTCTGTAAACTCTCATTCTTTACAAACTTCCAATTTTTATTTTTCTTTACTGTTATTTTTACTTGTCTTGAATCATCTGCTATTTTTCTAGTTGACCAAACACCTTTATAGAGTGGAATGGGGTTTGTTTATACTTCAGGGTACCCTCTTTCAAGAATGTGAGTCATTCTTAAGCCCACCCTATTTCACAAAGTGCATTAGTGTTCATCAGAATATTTGATCCTGAGAGATGCCCTCCAACCCCCAGACCCTTTCAAGATCAAAGAATCACTAAGCCCGGGGCTAGACATCACTAGAGGTTATCAAGTGCAGACCTCCACAATCACTGCATTGCAGAAGAGAGAGCACCTAAACCATCCAAACAGATTACCTGTCAAGTTCCTAAAGTTTTCCAGAAGGGGAAGCCACACAATTTTTCATTGCAACTTTTTTCTTAAATCTCCTATGCATAAGGAGTGAAATGCCCTGTGCTTTCCAGCACACCGGGTTCAGCTGCTGTTTGCAGAGTTCTCCTTCTCTCTCTCTCTCTCTCTGCCATTGACAACACCTGTGCGGGGGCCTTGTCCCTAAGCCACCTGCATTTTCCCTCTTGTCCTTGGCACCAAAGCCTTCGCACCGCCCACGCTGGCTAAAAGCCCTCCGTGTGCCCCCCGGGGCAGGGAGAAGCAGGGGGTCAGCCTTTACCTTTGCAGATCCCGAACTCGTCGCCGAAGTCATCCTCCTCACTGTAGAACTGACACCTGAGCCCCGGGCCGCACTTGACGCCGTCCATAGCTGACACGGTGCGATAGCAGGTCTCGCCCAGCCCCGCGGCGCACACCAGGCAGCAGCCGCAGTCGTCCAGCACTGTCCTCTTGCAGTGCAGGCTGCTTTTGCACGCGGCGCTGTCGCAGCTCTCGGGGCAGTCCACCGCATACTTGGCGTTCTGGGCCGCCACCAGGTGCGCGGGTACCAGGAGCGTGGCCAGCAGCAAGAGGCTCTTCATGTTTCCCCGAGGGCTCTGGCTCAGGTTTCGCGGGCGGAGTGGTCTGTGCTGGCGGGAAGCAGCTGTCCAAAGTGGTAGCTGAGCCTCTGCCTACACGTTTATGAGTTTTATACACTGGGTTGCCCGCATGCTTCCCCGTCATCAATTTCCTCAACCCAGCAGCCGCGCTGTCCTCTTGCCAGGCTCTCTTGTTTTAGTTTATGAAATCCAGGATGAAGGCTGGATTAACACGCCGCTGCCATCCAGGAATTGAAAAGCCCAAGCTGATGTCATCTGTTATGTTTAGATGGTTGTTTTGCATGAGCACTGAAAAACTCGCTCACATCCGTCTCAAGGGCTCAAGGACGTCTGTGAAGAGGGAATAAAGAAGGTTGCATACCCTCCTTCAGGGCAGGAATTGTTCTGACACCGGCATATCAGTTGGGCTGTGGCTTTGTCTCAGAGCCTCGGTAGTGGAGAGGAAAATGATATCGACGTGAATCATCAGGAGGGAAGAAGCTCCTTTAAACAAAATAAATAAACACTTGGTATTTCCCCTCAATAAATAACAATGAGATCATTTGAAAGAAGAAAGAGTTATATTGTGCCTTTTCAATACTTAGAAGAAAGACAATATTTTGAAAGGGATTTTTTAAGGACCCCTCTCTTCCTTCTTCCCACCCCTCCCCTCAAATGTTATCTCTAAAACAATTCTTAGCACATGTATCTAAGTTTATCGTGGATGGAGCTGTATTTCTAGTAAGATGTTAAACTGAGAATTTTCTTTAAAATCAATACAAAACCCACAAAAGAGGTAAGATGCTGCTGGCACTGTTTCTGGGTTATTCAGTTCTGGAAAAACTTATCAGTTGGACTTCTTCTGACCCAGAACTCCCTGGGGAGAGAGCTCATCCATCACCATGTCTGCCTGTCCAATGACTGAGCCCATTCGGAGCTCTTCCCCTCACTCCTGGCATCTATCAGGGCCCTCACTAAAAACCGCCAAGCAAGGCAGCCAGCCCAAGGAAACAAGTGAGCCAGCAGGGAAATCGGAACGTGGCCCAGAGAGGCAAGTCACAGGGAAGGGAAAACATTACCCATCGGGAAACAGGGCCTTCGAGCTATGGAGGGTCACAGGGCCTAGGTCCCACTGGGGAACACAGAACAGTCCTGTCACAGTATCAGCTGGACCAGCACCTCATGGAGCAAGGACTGTGGGGCAGAAAGAACAAGTGAAAGAGGAGAGAGCAGAGCTCTTACACCACCTGCATGTTGGGTCCCCAGTCCCACCTCCAACCTGTCAAATCAAAATCAACATAAACCCACTGTCATCTAGCAACTATTCAACCAATGAAGTTGATGGATGACCCTTGGTCTGTCACAGATTAGCTATGGACAAGCCACAGGACTTCTCTCAGCCTCAGTGTCCTCTTCTGAGAATTGCGTGTTAGGCTAGTTGGTCTCTGAATTTCTTGCCCCCACTAGAAGATGCGGCTGAGGCCATTGGGAGGGACTTGATGATGAGCCTTCAAAATCGCAATTTTAGGAAGATGGAAGGAACAGAATCCGGAATGCAGAGAATTGAGGGAGTGGGAAATCAAGGCAAGAGTCTTAGCTTCCAATTTCCCAAATTTTCCATGCAATTCAATTCAAAATAGGCTATCTGCGTCTCCCCAGAAGCAAACACAGGCTTAGCAAATGCACACTTTGATTTATTATTTTCAATAGTGGGTAATATCCTTGGGGTGCACACTATGTGCCAATCACCATTTGGAAGCATTTTATAGGTATTAACTCAACTTGTTCCTCAACACAATCTCATGGAGTAGGTACTATTATTTGCCTATTTTATGAATGAGGAAACTGAGTCAGAACAAGTTTAAGTAATTAGCTCAGGTCCCCATAATGTCAGGGATGGAAATTGAGCCAAGTCAGTCTAATGTCAAAGCCACACGCTCCATTGCCTATGATGACACAGTGGTGCTTCCATGGGGAATGGTTCTGATGGTCTACTTTACTATTTAGGCTGACCTTGGAAACGGTTATTGAACACCATTTTCTGAGGAAGGAGTGGTTAGCTGGAATAATGATTAATAAGAATATCTAACTATTTTAGAAATCTCACCATGTGCCAGACACCATGCAGAGCACTTTATATGGATTACCATATGTAATTTTCAAAACAACTTCAACACGTAGGTACTATTCTTTTTTTTTTTTTTTAAGATTTTATTTATTTATTTGACAGAGACAGCCAGCGAGAGAGGGAACACAAGCAGGGGGAGTGGGAGAGGAAGAAGCAGGCTCCCAGCAGAGGAGCCTGATGTGGGCTCGATCCCAGAACGCCAGGATCACGCCCTGTGCTGAAGGCAGACGCTTAACGACTGTGTTACCCAGGCACCCCCGTAGGTACTGTTCTTATCCACACGTTAGAGGTGAGAAATCTGAGGCCTTGAGGGGTTAAGTGACTTGTCCAAGGACACAAAGTTAGCAGATGGTGGAGCCGGGACTCAAAACCTGAAGCAGATTGTTCCTAGAGACTGGAATAGGGATTGCAAAATCAAGCATATGCTGGTACCAATCTGGTGGCCCAAGTGGGTAAAGTGGGAAGATAAACCAGATGTAAGTGGGAATGAGCAGAGCTGTTCGCCTTAGAGCATATGCCTCCGCTAAGGGAAGTAGCCCTCATTAGGAGTGGCTGCCTGCTGCCGTGCAGGAATATGAGCCCACTGGGCCAGATCTTCTATTTTTTTTTTTTTTAAGAGAAGGTAGAACTCAGACTTTCAAAGGTAATATCCGACTTTTTAAATGTTGGCCAGTATTTCATTCAAATTATAAAACATTATATGCACCCTTATTTCTTACGGGCAGGATCCAGTCAGTCATCATTTTAGTCTTGCTATAAATTTCAGATTCTGACAGTGCTGGATTCGAATCACTGCTCCGCCACTTCCTACCTAAGAGGCTCTGAAACCTCGTTTAACATCTCTAAACGTCCATTTTGTCTTTGTGTAGAGTGGAACTAACACCCTTTTCATAGGGCCATTGTAGGGATTGATAAGAAGGGATGGAAAGTGTTTCTCATAGTATGCATTCATGAAATGATGGCTATTCTTCATTTTTAAAACATCATCATCATAGAGTTGGCAATGAATAAAGAGAAATAATAAAAACATAAGAACCTTCTGATCTCTTATAGGAATTGAAGGAAGAAGCAATAAAGGCCTTGCAGATCAACGTCACAAGTGGTGGGGGAAGGAGGAGAAGAGGATCTCATGGACAGCCATCTTCTGCATTCCCAAAAATCAATAATACTTTTGGTAAAGGACAAGTAAATTGAGAGAAGGAGTAATTTGAGTGTACCAAATCCACAGCAATAGTAAGCCAAAACATGTGCCCTGAAGAGTGGAGGGGATACGCGCAACAGAGTTCCAAAGTAGTGGAACTATCTCAACATGTAGTTCCTAACGGCTCATTCCCGGGGAACGTTCCATTCCTTCCAAGACCCAACAAAAACTGTTTGTCCCAGCAGGATCCCTATGGGATTTATATCTAGTTGTATTTCTGTCTTTCCCAACCGGGAACCCAGCTCAACCACTCTTCTGAGGGAAGTTAGCAATGGCCACACAGGGTTAGGTAATTGGATCATGAGTAAACAAAAAATCTGCAACTGGAATCTGCAACAAAAGAAATTCAGGTGAAGGCAAAACTGTCCGTGATGAGGGCATGAGGCCCACCCTGGTTGGCTTGCTTTTGTCCTGCGGCTGGCAAATCTCTAACCTTGCTCTGCTTGTGAATCAGGTGTCAAACCAAAGAGTGAGAAAGGTCAAAGGGAATCACATAAGCTTTCTGCAACTCTGAAAACACAAGTTCAAGTTATAAGGGGTCAAACCATATCATCTTGGGATCCAAAGTGCGTGGCTTTCTGCAATGGGAACCAGAGAAACAATAACCCTGAATAACTATTCAACCCAACACACCTTTTTCATTTAAACTGCCATTGTGACTTGTTCCCTTAAACTTGGTATTATGCTAAGAAGGAGAAAATAAGTCTTAGGTAATGTGCTCTGGCAATTTGTGTTTAATTTTGCAGATTCTGATTGCTTGTAACCAAATACCCAACATTTTCTTCTGGACAGGCAAAGTGGGAAAGGCTCTGAAAGGATTCCAAACCCTCATGGTCAAGTCAAATTGTCCCATGTTTACTGTGCCTTCCTCCCAAACCTCTTTACCAGATAGGTTTATTTTTTTAAATTTTAATTGTTATTTTTTTTTAAAGTAATCTCTACATCCAACCATGAGGCTCGAACTCACAACCTTGAGATCAAGTGTTGCATGCTCTACTGACTTTACCAGCCAGATACCTCCAGATAGGTTTAATTTAAATTGAATTATGAAGGCAGCCTTGAAGGCAAACATTTCCAAGGGGCAAGTGGAGAAATATAGGTGTATGAGATTGCGTGTTAAGTTTAGTTTTTGTTTTTGGTACCATCTGAAAGTCTTTCTGCTTCGACGCCAGCTGATGGCAATTTTACATGTGCCTAGGGCAAGGTCTAGCACATCACAAGAGCTCAATACTTAGTAAACATGTAAACGTGACCAAGTTGTTTCCCAGAATCATTTTCAGAGAGTGGTAAGTTAAAATGTGCCCCAATGTGTTCCCCAGGGGAAGCAAAGTGAGGCCCCGGTTCTTGAACGGGCTGAACCGAGCTGCCGACTGAATGCTTCTTTTGGGGAATGACGTAGAAGTTTCCACAGCAGAAGCAGCTGGGGATGGAATGGGGTCTGAGCAGAGTTCCATCCCATCAGCTCTTGCACAGCTGACCAACTTCGTCCTCCGGCAGCACCACACCCACCCCGAGAAGAAGCTCACGGGAGCTCCTCGTTGCCGATGGACCCTGCTGAAACACACCTGTCAAACTGACTTTTACAGCAGTGACAGGTCCGCTGTCACAGGCTCTGGGGACTCCTCCCACAGACTCCTGCCCTGGGAACAACTTGCAGGAATTCTGGAAACAGCGCTGCTGCTACGACGCTATGTCATCCTAGGCAAGTCACACGATGCGCACCTTAGACCCCTCATCTCTCCTCTTTACTCTCAGTAATGAGTTAAGAAGACCAAATGGGTCATCCTCAAAATTATCATCAAGAATCTAAATTTCTAAAGATTTGCTTCATTCTTTAAAAATGATCGTAGGTCTTGGAGCAAATATTTTCCCTAAAGAAATATCTTTCCAGTTCTCTAAGTTTTCATTTCTAATAAAGACAACTTTAATATTAAAGGGGGGTTGGGTATTACAGGCAATCTTTAAAAACTACACCTGCTCAGAGGAATCTGGCTGGCTCAGTTGGTAGAGCATACAACTCTTGGTCTCAGGGTCATGAGTTCAAGCCCCACGATGGGTGTGGAGTCTACTTAAAAACAGAACAAAACAAAACTACACCTGCCCAGAAGAGTAAAGTGAAGCGCAGGTGTTTTTTTTTTTTTTTTATGATTTTTTATTATATTATGTTAGCCACCATACAGTACATCCCCGGATTCCGATGTAAAGTTCGATGATTCATTAGTTGCATATAACACCCAGTGCACCATGCAATACGTGCCCTCCTTACTACCCATCACCAGTCTATCCCATTCCCCCACCCCCTCCCCTCTGAAGCCCTCAGTTTGTTTCTCAGAGTCCATAGTCTCTCATGTTTCATTCCCCCTTCCGATTACCCCCATGTGTTCTTGCCTACCTGGGGCTCTCTGATGTATCTTTTTTTTTTTTTAAAGATTTTATTTATTTATTCGACAGAGATAGAGATAGCCAGTGAGAGAGGGAACACAAGCAGGGGGAGGGAGAGGAAGAAGCAGGCTCATAGCAGAAGAGCCTGATGTGGGGCTCGATCCCATATCGCCGGGATCACGCCCTGAGCCAAAGGCAGACGCTTAACCACTGTGCCACCCAGGCGCCCCCTTCTGATGTATCTTAATGGACAGATGGAGGCTCTGAGCAACTAGGAGGCAGTCGCAGTTGCTTGTAACAAATAGCTCTGCAAGAAGAGTGAGTGCGGGCCCGTTTGGGAAGATAAAAACAGGACACCCATCATGTCTGCTGGAAACCTGGATCTCCTGGCACCCCTCAGAGAGCTTTGCCACCATATCCGGGGCTCTGAATCCAGTGGAGTCCCCTAAAGAAGGAGGCAGAACTCCGTTGTTTTTTAACCTTGACCAAATCTAGAAACTTCACCTTTGCATTCACACTTGCAGGAATTTGAGAGTGAGAATTTTAGACATGGGAGCATGTGAGGAGCTCTTACTACCTATCTGTCCATTTCTCTCCACCCCCCATTTCTGGCGGGTCCTAATGTGAAGAGTCAGGCATGTTTTTCTAACAGGTAGCTCTGTCTCAAATCAAGGCTCTGAACCTATGAACTCAACTGCAAGAGATTCTAGTCGTAGGGTGTCCTTCTACCTCCAAATATAAAACCGCATCTGGAAGCACCAGGTCCCGCCCTAACACAAGACCAAAAGCAGTATGAGTGGCAAAAGTAGCCCCGCTTGGAACAAGAAGACCCGAGTTTGAGCCTCAGTTCCACCATCGGTCCTGTGTGAGACACCAGCCAGCCTTCCCGAGTAATGTGAAGTCATTTGTCTCAGTAAAATCTAAAGGAGAGAAACACTGCCCCTCTCTCAAAGAGACACTGCGAAGATCGGAGGGTAATGTAGCTGTGAAAACAGGCTGTCCGCTCTGAGCTACCACACAGTGTAAAATGGTATGACTTATTCCAGAAGACAAATTATATACCATGAAAGGAAATGAGCCTGTGGCGATCTATCTCAGGTCTCACCCCTTCCTCCATTCCCCTCACCCTCTGCAAGATGGCATAATTTTTCATTCACATAATTCACAGAACAAGGGCCAGGCATCCGCATTCCCCTAAGGAGACTCCACTTCCTCTCCGTTATAGCCTTCCTCGCCCAAACCTGGCATGCGATGACTGGACAGCTCACAAATTGTTCTTGTGGGCCAAAAGAGGCTTTTTTTGTTTGTTTGTTTTCTTCTGTTTTTTTTTGTTTGTTTGTTTTTTAATCACCAGTTTCCAAAATGACTAAAGAATTAGCTAGGCATTGGAAGTCATTTAGACATTAGAACTGTTGACATAAGAGAACATCGGTTTAAAAAGTCAGGTTAGAAGTTCTTGCTAAGACATTTGGAACTTTCATTAGGAATTGTGGAAAGGCTGGGATTTCTGATTAATACACGAATCATAGGAAATGATTCTGCTACTTTGCTTCTCTAATAACATGGCACTTCCTTGGCCTGACCTTAAGCTGACCCCTTTTGTAATGTAATAAAATACTAATCAGGACCACCCTCACCAGACTCATCATCGGACTCTGTCTAGTGATGAAGAGCCTCAGTCTTTACATGATATGTGGGTTGAATAAATAATTGAATGTTTTTTAAAAAAAGTTCAAGGTAAGCACTAGAAGAAGATAAACAAGAAGTGTAACTTCCAAACCCCTTATTTATAAGCTTTTAAAGAATTGGCAGTTTCTGACTCACTTTCTAATCTGGCCTCAAAATAGCTTGGCTCTTTTCTTCCTGGGATCCTCCCAGTGAAGGGCCACATTACGGCCTTCTTTTCTTCTTCTTCTTTTTTTTTTTTTTTAAGTGCCTTGCTTTCTTCTGGCTGACACAGACTTCATGAAGTCTCCAAGTCTACAGTCTGAGAGCTTAATGCACACCGAGGGTGCCTCGGACAGGGCTCAGGGCAGAGCCCATCAAAGAACAGTTGCCCTGGGGCACCTGGGTGGTTCAGTCCTTTGAGCACCCAACTCTTGATTTCAGCTCAAGTCATCATCTCAGGGTCATGAGATCAAGCCCTGAATCGGGCTCTGTGCTGGGTGTGAGCCTGCTTAAGATTCTTTCCCTCTCCTTCTGTCACCCCCCCACAGTCCCCCCACCCATTCACAGGCATGCTCTCTCTTTTTCTAAAAAAAAAAAAAAAAAAAAAAAAAAAAAAGCACAGTTGCCCAGACCACCTGTGTCAGAGTGTCCTGATGTCAAAATGGCACAGCCAGGGATTCCAGTTTGGTGAGCTGGGGGTGGACATAAGGATCAACATATTTAACAAGACACTTGATTCTGACAAACTCAAAAATTTGAGAAACCTCTAGACTACTGGTTTCTCCCAGTAATATGTTAGCAGAATTAGTACTTATCTTTACTCTGGAGAATTCTGATAGACAAAGCCTATTTTTAAGGATTGACCTAGAATTCTTAACTACATAATACACTTCAAAAATTTTTTTAGCATACTTCCCTGATTCTAAGACACACATCTTCACATGTTAACAAGTTGGAATTTGGCCATGATGATGGAAGTCATTGCTTACATTTACACATCAAAACTTGCAGGCTGAGGTGCCAGTGACTTGGAAGAGAATCTCAGAGAGTAGTGGTGCTAGCTTTTAAGACATGCTGCATGACTGATGATCTAATGGTCCAGGAGCTACACTCTGTGAGAAAGACATGATATTGACATGTGATTCAGGAGGACCAGATATGAATTTGAACTCATTTAGAAATATTTTAACTAATTTTTTGAATTGATATTTTTCATCCTACAAATGCTCAAAAGTTCTAAGTGATAAAAATCTATGTCCAGATAAACCTAAAAGAGTGCTTTCCATAAGTCAAACACTATACTTCAATAATAAAAAAATTTTTAAAGTATACATAAAAATTCAAGAGCTAGAGAAGCATTATGTCAGAATTTTATTTGAAGAATTTTTTTTTAACTTCACGGCATATATTATACTGTTAACATCTTATATTCAATGAAATATAGTCGTTGTCCAAATAAATATTCCTCCTTTTATTTTTGTTGACCCATCATCAACAGTTTGCTTAGCCAATGTTTTTACCAACCTTTAATCCACTACAACTTTATGTGATGGAATCAAAGACCTTACCCTTGCAAACTGCCTGATAAACATCATCCTAACTTGATCAGACTAGAGGTATTCTAGGCTGAGATATATTGTGCTGTACATGTATGTGTGTATACATATATACGTATATTTACATATTTGTATACATGTGTGCCCATATATGAGGCATATGTGCCCACTTTCAGTTCCAGAGTGCACACCCACACACCCACGTGCACACACACCCAGCTTACATTTCATTTTCTTTTTTATTTTTTTTTTAAGATTTTATTTATTTATTTGTCAGAGAGACAGCCAGCGAGAGAGGGACCACAAGCAGGGGGAGTGGGAGAGGAAGAAGCAGGCTCCTAGCGGAGCAAGGGCCTGATGTGGGGCTCGATCCCAGGTTCCTGGGATCACGCCCTGAGCCGAAGGCAGACGCTTAATGACTGAGCCACCCAGGCGCCCCCCAGCTTACATTTCTAACAGTGGATCATGAGCCCGTGTATACACCACCACTTCCAGACAACATGCTGGGCCTGGCTGCTTTGTAAATATATCTAGGAAGTACTCACTGAATAATACACCAAACAATGTCTCCAAGAATGAACGGAATCCAACATACTTCTGGCTTTCTGTATTCAAATTGTTCTCACAATGGCAAATCACAGTTTTAACCTTTGTGTGGTCTAGTCCACAAAGCTGGTTTATAAGGGATTGGCCCTTATTATAATAAATAATTTGATGAGCACTGATCCATGGTAATTTTTTTAGTATTAATGCCTTCATTTTATGAACTTAAAATAATGGAACTTCAAATAAGGCCGTGAATGATCACCTTCCCAGCACCCCACGTCCAAACAAGAGTCTATACTGAAAACAAGACTTGTCGTGTATCTGACCCCCCCCCCCCAGAGAATAGCTGGCAGGCACCTTTGAAGCGACTTGAGAGGAAGTCACTTAGTAAAGCTGTTTGAAAGGTGATAACAGGTGTGGCATGCCTGCCATGACAACCTCCCCCTAACTGGCTGAAACACACACACACACACACACACACACCCCATACAAGCAAAAAACTGTGAGGCACCCACTCTGTTGAACAATCCTACATGGTGAGCCTTAAAATTGTGCACTTGCAGCTACAAAGCCACACAAACTGCAGGAAGCCACGCGTCTCCTCAGCGGGGCAGGACTTCATCAGAGCGCTTGACGTGCAATTAGGGGAATCTTGAGTCTTCGAAATGCAAAGTAATGCTTTCCCCCACGTACAGTCCCGCCCGCTCGGGCAATTAACATAACAGATAATCAAAGACCATTAGTACCAGAGAAGAGGAGAAGCGTGTTGAAGGAATAAATGTCTTTCCCGAAAGCCTCTCAAGCCCTAAATACACAGAGCTCTGAGCTTAGAACCAGAAAACGTCTGACTGAAGAAGTGGTTCAGGGTAAGTTGCTTACTCGACTGCTAAAGAAACCAGAGTTAAGAAACACTTAATACCTTGTAATTTTGTAATTTATTTTTTAACTAAATATATATTTTAAACTTTTTGTTTTTTTTAAAAATCTTGCCCTATAGTAGTTATGCAACACTAGTATTTATAGGTTAGTAAGTGGCTAAATGTTCTCTTCACAGAAAACAGAAAAGACCGGATTGTAGGCAAACGTGTCCACAGTCAATGAATGACCAGTGTAGCCTCGGCCTGCTCCTTCATCCACCCGCTTCACTTCTTTTCTCCATCCTTTGAAATACTTCGCCCCTTTAGGCTGAGATGCCTTCACTGATGCCTTCACTGATCTCCTCGCTGATCTCTCGCCCACCTAGACATTTCTATACTTCTAGCACTGTCCTTTACATCCAGGCAGCTGTCTAGTTCCCTTGAGCAGAAATCGTTTTATGATTATTGTCATGGTCTTCGCAGTGCTTGTCTTAGGTCCCGCATGTCTGAAGGGGTCAAGAAATGGCATAGCCTCTGAGAAGAAATAAGCAAACCAGAGACAGCCTGACGAACCCCAGCTCCCCAAGTGATGGTGAAGGGCGTGCACCTCCTCACCCCCAGTGCCCTCGCGCACTGCCCGCAGTCTCAAGGAGCCATGCTTTAAAGGGTGTGCTCTCACTTCACCCTCTTCTAAAATTAAAATGGTGGAGGCAGCTCCAGCATTACGTCACTCACATGTGACTGGGAATGTTGATTGGATCACTTTCCTTTCTGCCCAGCACCTGCTGGCCCCACCACCCCCTCCGGCACAAAGCCCACTACTTCCTGTGACCCCTAGGTCCTCTGTCAGAAAGTAGAGGAGGGTGGATGGAGCAAAATGACTTCATCATACAGAACAGTGGCTAGGAATGCCCGATTTGGGGGGTCAGGTCACTTGAGTTCCAATCCTGAGTATACAACTTATTAATACTACCAACTAAGCATGACATTTACGTCAGTAAGACTTGATTTCCCCAGGTGCAGAAACACACAAGAGTGCTGACGTCATAGGGTTGAACTGACACACGAGGCCCAGGTCCTGGCCAGCAGTGGGCACTCAAAATGTCTTGATAACAATGTGGCCTTGGGCTGGGCCTCCACCAGAGGCCTCCTCCTGGATTGGCTCCCCATGGCCCTGTGATTCCGGGTCTCAGAGCATGCAAGTGGATGCACAGAAAAGAAAAAGAGAGGAGAGAGCAGGTCCCCAGCAAGTGACAGAATTTCCAGCTGTGTGGCCACCCACTAACCCCTCTGACGCCATTTACTTGGGGGGGGGGCAGGTGTGGATGAAACTTAATTTATACAGTAAAAAGTCCATGGAGTCCCAAACTGTTAAAATGGTTTATTTTTGTAGGCATGGCCTTGCACATGTGGAAAGAGCCCTCAGCATTGCTCCAGGTTTTGGGCGCTCTGGGGTCTGCAGAATCCAGCTGCAAGGCTGAAGGTCAAGGCGGCCAGGAGTGGGCCTTATTTATAACAGCCTGAAGTTTCCAAGTGAGCAGAACAACAAGACCTTGCACGAGATGAATCATACCGACTCCCAGGATCAGAGAAGTCACAGAGGATCAAAGAACAGATGAGCCTTCCAGCTCCCTGCCCCTCTCAAACCAAAAGACGACTTTCGGAGGGCTCACTCTAATCTGTTCCAACTAATTTTCAGGGATTGAGTTGAGGGGAAGAGTCAACAGGAGATTTCGTTGCTATAGCCACTTGGATCCCTGACAAAGTGGGCTCAGTGAAATAATAAAAAGCAATATTTTTCCCGCAGCAAAATGTATGGAAGTCCAAACCTTACTCGTGATGAAGAGATTAAAGACATAACTTAGTAGCGTGTCAAGCAATCAAAAATAAACGTGGATGGCATTGAGCAACTCGCCATGCACCACAAATAAATGTTACTTATTTATTCAAGGACGCTTATGTAACTGTTTTCAAAGGGCGTATGTATTTTGCTTTTCCTGTTTAATTCTTTCTCCCATTATGATGTCTAGCCACCAGCCACAGGTCAGGTGGCAGAGCAATGACACACACACGCTGGATCACAACATTCCGTGTTCACCTTACTGATCACCTCACTTTGCAAAGCAATGCAGATGAGTTTTGCCCAGTCATCTTGGTTTCCTGAGCGGACATGCAGTTGATTAAAGAAGATTTTGGCTAAAGGGCCAGGGAACAAGGGGACCCTCCCTTGTTCTTGTCTGCTGTGGGAGTGGTGCTGCCACCCACACTACCCTGTCGGTTCCCACCCGGAGTTTCTTGTAAACAAGGGCAACTGGCAAAGCAGTGCACATACCCTGGATCAGACAGCGCAGAGTTCACGGGGAGACAAGGCCACTTTCCCCGCGGCCCCTCCTAGAGCCACGCACCAGAAGCCAAACAGAGCTATACTTTGGGCTGTACGAGTCGGGAACGCCAGCTTCTCACCTGGTGTCATCAGAGACTGCAAGCAAGACTGACCTGACGTGTCAGTGCTCAACTCCAGCCCTATGCCACCAGCTCAGCGTTCATGCTTGCGGAGAGTCTGGTCTTTCCTGGCTGAGGAGCGAGATGCCACAAGCCAGCTGCAGAACTTCCCTTGGAACACCGGTGGTTCGGGAAACACCAGTCCCTCTCCTGGCATGATCACAGGCTGACCAGGACTAATTGCTCTGGGCACCGGGGCGTCCAGGTATCCACGGAGAGGCCAGCCTCATCTTTAACAAGAGGACTCTGACCTCTGCCAGGTATAAGCTGCTTCATACAGTCACGTGCCTGCTACCCACACTGCCCACCAGGGACCTGTCCAGGGACAGTCTCAGCACAAAGGACAGATTTCTGAGGTACTTCTCCACCATTGGTCTCACCCACCTCAAATCCAGTCTCTGCCCTTTCCTGCCATGCCCCATGTCCTCCATGGACTACATCACCTAGGCTCCCTTGCCTCCCAGCTTCTTGTTGGGTTGGATACCAATGGGGATCAGAGGAGGAGAGAGGGTTTTGGCATTTCTTCCCTACTCCTCCCAGGCTGTAGCTTGTGTTTATGGCAGGGCTGTGTCCTTTCATGCTCACGGCTCCTGCTGGGCACCTTCCCCTCACCGCTGAACTCTCCTGGGCTATCAGGAGTGGCAGTGACTCCCAGCTGTTGCAAGTCCCTGGGTGCTCAAGTCCCTTTGCTTTGCGCACACCTCTGTGTGTAGTCCCTTCATTAAAGTCTCTTCATTTTCTCCTGATGCAGATTCTGTTTCCTGCCAAGATCTGATTGAAACCATCTCTTTCAGCAATAATATCCTGTGATTTTCACACTTGTGGTCCAAGCGGACGTATATTCGCTTTGTTGAAACAACATCCTGAAAGAGGTGCATTCCGGGCACTAGAATTATGCTTTTGATTCAGGCGGGTAAGGAACTGTACATGGGCTATTTCTTTAACTCAGGACTTTGGACTATAAAAGGACATGTTGATAATGATTAAGTCCAATTATGTCAAGTTTACACAACATTTACCTTGAAAATCACATATATAAATATATACATATATGTCAACTAAACAGTATCACTGTAAGACTTCAGGTATAAACTTTGTGTTTACTAATGAATTGGAGAAAACACTAATCTCTGTTGTAGACTTGTCTGAATTGTCCCTTGTCTCCTACTTGCATTGTCCATATTCAGATGATCCTTCTACTATGCATGTTCCATGTTGATTTTGTTCTGTGTCCAGGACTTGATTCTCTGTCTAGAAAATGAATGTCAGCAGGGACTAAGCCTTCACTGCTAAATTATCATGAAGTCTTGGCTTCGTTCTGATGCATTTGGCAAAATGCTGGCTGCCTACTGCTTTTATTCCTTGTTTTCCCATTGGAACAGTAATCTTTTATTTAACAAGTTAAAAATATAGTTCAGAATGCCAATTGTTGCCAATGGTAATTATTAGTACTTTAAAACTTGAGAAAGAAGAGATTTTCCCCCAGAAAATTATTTTTTAGATTAAATAATAGATTTACCAGATGTTGGTTTTGACCACGGGATTTTATAACACTTTTTTTTCTGACCCTTTTCTCCAAGAGGATTGGTCATTTGGATGTGTGTGAGCTTCCTCCTCACCAGTCTCTTTTCTCTATGGATCTCTTCTGACACCTTCACAGAATAATAGCCTACAGAACAAACAAAGAAGACTATTCTAGATGTCTGGGAAGGAAAGCTGATGGGTCTGCTAGGAGAGTTTTCCTTTTCCCCTGAACTATAAATTATTAAAAGCCTCCTCATCTTATAGATTACTGAGCCCCATGATTTAGATCCCACACGAAGCATCCTTGGCTTTGGTTGGGTTGTTCTTTGAAAACCGTCATCGGGTCTGCAACCTACTGGCCTCGAGCCTATCAAGTGAGTCACAAGGACACTTTTCTGACTTCTGCCTGCACGAGACTTTGATCTTACAGGAGTCTGGCAGGTAGTACCATAAGACCAGTGCCATTCAGAGAAGGGCCTTCTTCCTCAGCATCATGCTATCCCACTGCCCAGCTTCCTATATTCTTGCTACATGTTGCGTGGAAATGGCTTCTCTGTGGGTGTGAATGCAGTCCGGGAACCGGAAGCACATAGTTCCTGGGTCCATCATGCTTCATCTTCTTTGCTTTTTCAGAGAAGGGTTTTAAACTCATTCCAGTGAGAAGAGTACTGTCTGGTTGAAATCCAAACTTTAAAATATTTCTCTGGCCACCTCCCACACAATCTACACACATGTATTGGGTGGAAATACATGTGCGTCAGCACTTCCAGCGTTAACAGATTGAAACATCCAGCTTTGGCAGCTCAGGGGCTTCTGGCTTATCAATTACCCAATAATATGCAAAAACAAAATATGTCTATGGCCAGCCTGTTCCTTACCCAGAATAGATGATGCCAATGTGGTGTGACTTGTCCAAAACAAGGAATATTCTCTACCCAAACCATTTTCATCCCTGCTACCGTACCTGACAGCCCATCTTCAAAGATGTTTCCTCTGGATCTGTAGTTTTTATTATTATTATTTAAGAAACATTAAATAAAATGAGAATACCTGATGAAGGGACAACACCTTAAAATATTTTTGAGCTATGAGATGCTGACAATAAATCCTTGTAGATGAGGATTGTAAAGAGAAATCAAGGTACTGAGACTAGAGATGAAAGTGTCCCCATGGTCAGTTTTACCTTCTTTAGAATTTGGTCTTAACCAGTTCTGGTAATTCTGGGTTTTGGGTTTGTTTTGTTTTTTTGTTTATTTGTTTTTTGGCAAATTTCAGAAAGCATAGAGAGAACTAAGACACATTCAAACTTTGTTTATTAAGGGAGAAATGAGTAGAAGTGGCTTTTGAAACATGTTCTTTCCTGTTGACACATGTTCAAAGAATGTCTGGAGGAAATACTAAATTAAAATACAGACTGATTCAACTACTGGCATCAAATCACTGACAATGTGATATGGTTGCTATCTTGAATATGGGGGAAAAGAAAAAGAAGCTTCCCAAAGTTATAATTTTGTTGACGAAAACAATGAAAATCTTAATTTAGAATCTATTTTATGTTATTTTGATGTTATCACTGTGAATTCCCTTGGAGACATTTACTCAAAATGGCTCTATTATAGTCCTGGTTCCTGATATTACTGGTATAAAGAGTATAGGGAGGACAAAGGCTTTAATATTTCAAATATAGAGTTAGTAACTATGAATATTCCTTCTCAGGTAAATTTGGAGTCTTCCTCCTAAAAAGTCAGGAAATGTGGTAGACAGGTTACAAGTTACAAAATCTTGACTAAACACATAATTCGGCACCACCACCTACTGTTCTTTTGCTCACTTAGCAAGTCCATAGAATGTTCATTGTACTCTGTGGGGAGCAGAGCAAGATAGCAAGATATGAATATACTTCTTCCCATTCCCACCTTGCTAACAGAATCTCTATCTTGTTCAGGTCTATTCCTCCTCAAAGATGATCCAAATCCTAGCTCCACAGGTTGTCCAAGCCAGTCCAGTAGGGAATGGGAAACCTCATTCCGCTTGCTAGTGACTGCTTTTAGGAAGGCATGTGATCTTGTTCTGTCCGAGAAAAGGTGGGAGGGAGAGATGCCAGTGTGCTTCTGGGAAAGGTGTGGCATCCTAAAATACACCTGCAGGAATTGCTGTGGACTTTCATGTTCCTTCTAAACTTGTACCTGAATGTGACACCTGGGGTCGTGAGGTTATTGAACACAAGGACTGAGGATAAACACCTGAGTCTTGATAGTAACACTGAGCCCCTGAATTAATCAATCCTGGGGCTATCCTACCCCTGATCTTCTTGTTACACAATAAAGTGAATTTCCTTGTTGTTTAAGGGCCTCTGGGTTGGGTTTTTGCTACTTGCAGCTGAAATCATTCCTGGCTGGTGCAAAGTGCACAGACACAGTTCATGAGAAGCTAACAATCTCACATGAATAGGCTGAATATGATAAATATCATAATAATACCAAGCAAGATGTTAACATTACTTCTAAGGCTTCCTCTTGCTTTTGGAAGAGGGAAAGGTCCCCCCCGGAACTATGAGGAAGCATAGCACGTGGAAGGTGGCGGAAGAGGCTACATGAGAGTAGTTAGCAAAGCAATACTACGAGAGAGATCGTGATGGAAAACTGAAGATATTCACTCTTTTCCATCATGAGTTGTATGGAACTCAGGTGTCCAGAGACTTTCTATAAAAAGAAATGTTCTATGGTAAAATAAATTTGAGAAACTGAGCATACCCTAGCTCCACATAGCCCCCTGGATATTAACAATGCATATTAGCAGTTAAAGGTCTTGAAGAAGTCTTGAAGACCAGAGCTACACTTAACTTCATTGAATTGCCTATTTGTTCCTAAAACTTCTTGGACAACAGGACCCTTTTTGCTTCAGGACAACTGCTATCATCACACCTATGGCTAGTGCCTATGTGGTGCACACTTTGGGAAAGGCTGGGCTGAAGAGGGGAGAGTGACTTCTAGAGAGAATTTGGAGAACAGGAAGAGGAAGTGGCAGTAAAGAGACGAATAGTGATCAAAGGGGTAAAGAATATACAGACAACGTATCAGGAGTCAAGGACAGAGGATGCTTTCAGGAAAAGCTGGTTAGCAGAGTAAAAGGATTCAAAGAAATAAAAAAAGAATGAGGATTGAGAAAAGCCAACAAGAGTCACTGAAAATGTGTTTCACTAGTAAAGTGAGAAATGAAAACAATTTGTCTGGATGACAATAGATAGTAAGAAACTGATTATGAAAGAAAGGAATGATAAACTGAAGAGCAAACATATTCAAGTGAATATCTTTCATGAATAGACAAGTCTGTTGTTTGCATATGAAATTAATGTAAGCGTACATGGATGGATGAGGGATGGTTGGGTGAATATTGAAGGAATGAACTAGTGAACATGTAGAGATTCAAGTTGCTATATAAAGAAAAAATTAAAAGTTAAAGTCCCCAGGAAACGAGGAAAAGAATAAAGGTATCCCTCTACAGAGGTGTTCCCACTTGACCAGGAAGAAAAGACCAGCAGTTTGATAAAGAGACAGATTCTCCTTCAAATTCTGGAGTAGAAGGCATCATGATGGTATCTGGTAAAGTGGGAAACGAGATCCTGGGGAAGATGAAGAAAGTCTGGAAAGGGTGTTGTGTCTAGAGAATGAACAAGAGATAAGTGAAAGAATTTCTAGGGCACAGTGAACACCCTACTCTTGAGCTGGTGGGGTGGTCTACTAGGCTCTGTGATTTCTGCAGGAGTACTCTGTAAGCTAGAATCTGAGAAAGCAAATGGTAAGCGTGTTGTAGTTGGGCAGTTTTGTAGTCTAAGGTTAAGAGGGTAGACAAGCCTAGAGTTGATATGTGGGCCTTGTTACCATGACTGTCTTGTTCAGACTGAGAAGAGGGTGGACGTGTGCAGAAAAGAGCTAGTGGGCGTGGCTGCGTTGCAAGGCCGGTGATTTGAAATGCTGGCAAGAAGAGAAAGTGTGTATTTTGGACTTTGGAGAGAAGAAAAGGTGAATTAAGGAACTGAAAGAAGGAGGGATGACTTACACAGTTCAAGATCTAAAAGAACTATCACAATTCCATTGTTGCTAAAAATCCACCAACTGACCCGTCAATCGTGAGAATTTAGTAGATTATGCCTTTGTTGACTTCTCTCTTCTTAGTCTGGTGGTCTTTTTATCAGTCCTTGCTACTAATATATCAAACCTATACTTCCTAAGCTTTGCAAAAAAGTGCATTGTGCTGTATTTTTTATCCTATAATCACCAAGATTTAAAAATATTTTAAATAATTTTAAAATACTTTTAGGTCCCTATTGAGGAAACTTAACTAAAATACTATTTTATTTGTATTTATATTGATTTGCTCACCAGTTGAGCAAATTATCACTTATTACTACTCTTATCTTTTTTGATCAATCTCTAAGACCACTTCATATATTACAGACATTCTCTTTCGGGTGAATGTTTTTCAATACAAACGACAAACATTTTTTTGTAAGTCTTTGGATATACCTATAGTATTGTTTGCCTTTCATTAAGTCGTAAAATCTTATATGCTCTAACACTATGGTGTGTTTTCTGCCCTCTCCTCTCAAACAGTATTTTAAATTTACCATGTCAGGGATACCTGGGTGGCTCTGTCGGTTAAGCACCAACTCTTGATTTCGAATCAGGTCATGATCTCAGGGTTTGTGAGATTAAGCAACCACTTCCAGCTCGGCTGGGAGTCTGCTTGAGATTCTCTCCCTCTGCTCCCACCATGCATGCTCGGGTTCTCTCTCTGAAATAAAGAAATAAGTCTTTTTAAAAAGTGACCATTTCACTTAGATTTATAAGTATTTCATTTTTTCATAGACAATCTTTGATCCACCTGGAATTTGTGATAGAGTAAGGTCAGGATTCCGGGATAGTGCGGGGGAGGGGGTGGAGATGTGCTACAGTGTGCATGCATGTGTACGGACGGTGTTTGGTCAATCATCAGCCTTTGGTAGGAGTATTTCTATCATACTTAGAACTACATCATAATTTCTACTTGATCTCATCTAAATGAAACACTTGATTTTTTGAGTTGCAGCTAGGCCATCGCCTCATAAACAAATCTGATCATTCTCTTTGAAGTACCTACTATTTTGCCTGCTGTGACCTTATTTATTTTATGAAACCTGATTAGTTCAAACAATGGACTTGCTTTCAATATAATAAGACAATTCCTTTTTAAAGATCTGTTTCTATTGTACAAAGCTGATGTATTTGGCTTGGGACACATCTGAGATATTTAAATATAAACAGATGCGTTCTCTTATCCGCAATCAATTGCTTCCTTCTTTGTCTCCAGTATTTATTTCCTTTCCTTCCCTTCCTGCTTCTATCTTTCTTCTGGTCTTTATCAGCTGCTTTTTTCCTTGACTTGACCTATACATAGACCCCAGTTTTTTCCCTAAAACTCCACTAGGCTCGAAAGTCCTCAATTTCTCTGTGCAAGGCCAGTGTCCCCACAGGCCTGTAGCTGGGAAGAGAGGTCAGGGCTGCAAACCTTCCTTTGGCAGTCGTCCCTGGTGAAAGGATTTTCGCATGTGTAAATCTTTTAGGACAAAGGCTGCAGACAGCGTGAGTGCAAGATTTTCTGGATCTGCCTCAGGTCCAGGACATCGTGGGGACCACCCCATGTGGGACTCTCTTCATCACTCCCACAACATTTCAGCTCAGGGAAAGTGAACATAGAAAGCCACCCTGAAGAAGAAAAGAAAACGAAGACATGTCAGCTTGCGGCCCGGAGGACCCGCTGAGAGAAGGACAGCGTCTGACCAGGCAGCCAGCTCGGGGAGTACTAGGGGCCCCCTTGGCCAGCTCTCGAGGTGTTTTCCTGTGGTGGCTCCTTCTGCCGACATTCCGTACTTACCCACTGCTCTCCTCGTCAACTGCTGCTGTCGGATCCGCTGACTTGGAGTTAAGGGAGCAGGAGGTGAAGGGACTATTGTGTTACTTAACTCAGCAGCGGTGGGTAGCACACAAATTCATCTTTAAGAAAGAAAGGTGATTTCACATGCAAAATACATTTTGATGATAAAAAGTTAAGATGGAGGAAGATGGAACAAAGTTCCTTCCAACCCACTCTCATCCCCACCACCGTTCCACCAAGAAGAGGTCCTGGAGCAGTTCTCGGAAGTATTTAAGGGGCTCAGGAAAAAGCAGCGCTGCCCAGGCTGCAGCCCAGCTCACCCAGCTGCTCTGCCAAAGAGAGACCGTGGGCTATGAAGACTGCAGGGAAGCCTCTGCCCTTGAGGCTGGAGCCAAAACCCGAGCCTGGGTCCCAGTCAAGGGGTACCTTTCTTGTGATTGTTCTCAAGCTCATCCAATTTAAGAAATCTCATGGGAGGCATGGCTGTAATGTGAAGCTGGGTCTACATTTTCTGGACACAGTGTTATCATACAGCACCCCAATAGCCATTCCCAGCCAATTGTCAAAACTGCCATAGTTTCACCATAATTGTTAGCAGATTCATTTATCAAATGAACTAAACCATTACCGGACAGAAGTCAAGGCTCATAGGGTGGCGGGCCATAAAAGAAGGACCCAGGGGATTTCTGCCAAATCCTGATCTCACATGCCTGGGGCTGAGGAGGATGGGACAGCCAGGGAGTCTTGAAAATCTTGGTGTTGGGAAATTTTTTCAAAGGAGGCTAAAAGGGAAGAGAAGGAAAGAGCTTGAAACAGATTTGCTTTGCAGCTGTGTCTACAGAGCCGTGGTCAAACTATTTGCAGGGAAGAGCAGGTGTGTTTTGGGTTGTTGTTGTTGTTGTTAATTTGTTTGATTTCAGTTTTAGTCCATTGTGAACTGATACTTTTATACAATGCAACACAAGTAAATAGAAAACTTGAATTTTATAAAAGGCATAAAGAATATATGCCTTATTTTATGGTTAGACTGAACAGATAATAAATGACATTTCACTAACTAAAATTAATTAGTATGAAGCCCTGATAAATGGCTGTAACTGCTTCTAAACTGACAGTTTGTCCTTAGCTTGCCCCAGGTGGGTCATGAACAGGTCACAGACAGAGACAGTTCTGGGGACACGTTTTGAGCTGCATGGCTTTAGAGGGCATGACTAATGAAAGTGGCGAAGCAGGTGTCTAGTCTGGGAAAGAAAGCAGCCCAGCAGAGAGAACCACACGTGGTCTTTGGGCAAACAGCTGTTCTATAAGGGTCTCCCGAAACACTGGAGGATCAAAAGAGAGAGGAGGGATGAAGGAAAACAAAAACGCTGTGCTCCAAAACAGCATCTCCAAGAGCAGCTCATGAGGACCGCTGAGCACCACGCAGCAAAGGCGGACCACAAGGTCCCTGGTTCGTGAAGCCGGTCCAGCGCGGAGCACCGCCTCCCACTCGCTCAGCCCCGCACAGCTGCTGCAAAAGCCATCCAAAGCAAACACGGCTCTCCCCACAGCAGACTCAACAGAACAAAACCAACACCCAGAAATAAATTGGATCGCCGAGCTCATCATGTTACACAGCTCACTGTTCTCAAATCCAGGATCCCGAATATAATAACAAATGATATTATTAACTGGCGCATCGGTCTGAAGCCAAAAGCAAATAACTCATTACTATAAACCAAATTGATTCTCAGAATTTTCCAGGTCAGCTACAAGAAAGAGTTATGACACTGTCCTCCCAATTGAACTAAATCTCACCCATGTCTAATTGCAACGTATACGGCTAAATCCTTTTTCCCCTCTGCAGAGCCAGTTTGCCTCTTAGCACGTCTAAACCCCAGGGACTTCTCAAAGCAGGGGAGACGTGGTCAGGTTGACAGCAACATGGAACTTGGGGCCAGCATGAAAGGGCTGAAGAACCGATCCCACTGCCAGCTAGCTGGGTAATCTCTAGCAAGTCTTTATCCACAAAACAAGACTGACAGCCACCTCCCTGGAAATTCAGTTGAAAATGCTTAGCAATTTGTAAAAAGCTACGTGGAGAGGAGTCCTCACTACATAGAAACAAGCAGCTGAGAGATGTTTTTAACCATGCCTCCCGACCCCTCCAGAAATGAAGCATTGTCTCTACATAGTTCATTTCCTCCTCAGAGTTCAAACCACTTCCGCATGTCACACATGATTTTCCTTATGTCCCCAACATCACCGGGATATAGCAGGGAATTGGCTTCCCCAGGTCCACTTCACAGCTTGGACAAGTGGCTTCTTCGAGATCTACCTAAGGCAATTAGCAGTGACAAAGGCGTCTTGAAAATTCATAGGGATGTTTGGCTGGAACCAACAAGTTTGGTTTCTGAAGTTTGTGGCTTTTCTTAATCCGGCTCCTCCTTGTCTCACCCACTGGGACTCTGCAACAGGAAGTCACTGCTCTGCATTTATTTTGCCCGTTAATTCTGCTTACTTAACGCCCAGAAGAGCTTTACTGTTGCCGTATCCTTGTAAAGCAAAAACAGGATATTTTTCCAATTCCGTGCTTTGGCAGTATCTTTCTTAACATACAAGTTATTTCAGGTCAGGCAAATAATGTGGTCCCAGTTACATGCTGTGGACCCTTGGGTAAATTACTTAGCGTCCCTGAGCCTGCTTCTTCAGTTGTGGCGTAAGTATAATAGTTGACCTGCCTTCCTCACAGACAGAAGAAAATGTGAAAGTATATAAATGATCACGTAAAGAGAATTTGGAAATAATTTAAGACACTTCACTTATATAATTATATCATATACAATTATAATATTGTTTATTATTAGTCCTACTGTCTTATGCTAAAAACCGACAATTTGTTAGGATTCTCCTGCAATCTGCCAAGCATAATAGCTCTGGATTTCAATTCTCCTTTATAAAAAAAAATAGAGGATAGGATGCATATATCTTGGAAAAAAGAAAATAAGGTCTGTGAATTCCAGGTAAATTTTGGTCAGTATTTCTGGATTGGGGTTCCAGTGCCAGATTTATCTGCTTGTACTCATTTTATAAAATTTGCACCATTGATCAGCAAGAAGCACAAACGGAATCTTATAGAATCTTAAGTCTAATAGCTTTGGTAGTGAAGGAGAAAGTACCATAGAAAGCCTGACAATACATCTATCATCTGTTCCTGAGGACAATGACGAAATGCGGTCTTCGATTTTTAAAAAGATATTATTACCAAGGCCCTGGATAATCACATGATTATTTTCAATTATAAATGAGTAAAGGAGAGACTCGGAATTCAAAATATGTTACCAATGTTCCTCTCTAATACATTATGAAATCTCCCAAAAATGTAACTAAAATTAACCCAAATTTGGTCAAATTTAGAGTAAATGGCATGACCAGGAATAAGTTTGCTACAGAACGTATGGGTTTTTCTGCATGATGTTCAGGCTTTAGCTAAGCCTTATTGCAATGCAACTACCATCTGTGCAAAGTTCCATGTCTCTCCACATAATAAATCTATGTCCAAGTGAAAAATAGAGAGCAACTAAATATGATAGGCACCTTCTTCTGCCAGGAAAAATAATAAGTATTGCTATAGAGCAATGAACATCTTTGGATCCTGTCTGCAACTTCGTTAAGTTCTTATGGCTTGGATATTTGTAATTCTTTCGCCATTTATAACATGAGTACTCATACAGATATTGAAGAGGGTTCACTCCTGAAGGGAGTTCTTTATTGCATATACATCAAAAAAGTGCTAAAAGCATAGATCTGATCTCTTCAAACTGATAAACACTTTCAAACGTAGGTGTTAAAAAACCAAGATTCGAGTTCCAACCACTGCTGTTTGAAACCCTTGTGGTGAGAAAGACAAAACTCTCAAGGTCAAAGCTCAGTCTTCAGAATCTTCTTCCTTCACCAATGCAGTCAGAATATTTCATGGAGTCTTCTTCAATCAAAGCCATTAAAATGGTGAAGTTTGCTTTTTCTCTGTTTTTCCTAACAGCTGGGGCTTATATGACTCCAGAGTGTAAGTATCTCCCAGACCTACCGCATTTGTGCAGCAAATGAATTTCTAGCGATTGTGTTGTTACTTAGAAATGAAAATTTTTCCCAACCATATCTATCCCTCGAAAGTGTACTATAAATCATTATATTTATTATACTATGATATATTATTATTAAAGTAGGTGTTCTATATTATTATATATAATATATATTAAGTGTATTCTACATGTGTTTATCAGTAAAATTATTATAGCTATTAGGTGTTGTAGTGTGTGTTTTTTTTTTTTTATCTTGGAAATGATATAATGACTGTCGAAAGAAGAATTACATGAAATAATCTGCTTGGATCTTTCATAGTATATCTTTGGGTTTTCTTCTGCAGGTTTCGGCACGGAGATTATTGGAGGGAGAGAAGTGGTGCCACATTCCCGGCCGTTCATGGCCTCCATCCAGTACCGCGGCCACCACTTCTGCGGGGGTGTGCTGATCCACCCGCGGTGGGTGCTGTCCGCAGCCCACTGCCGCTCCGGGTGAGTACCCGCTCTCACCTTGTGCGCAAGAAGAGAAGCTCGCCTCTCCCCAGAGAAAGTTTTGTATTTTAACATTCTAAGGTTAATGAGCACAGTCATGTTTGATGAATAGAGATGTAATATCAAGGGGTATGAATAACAGTTCAATCATATATATGTATATTTTTAAAATTGAAATAGAGTTGACGTATAATATTAAATTAGTTTCAGGGGTACAACATAGTGATTCAACAATTATGTACATTATGATAGGCTCACCAAGATTAGGTATATTATAATAGTCTTGACTATATTCCCTGTGTTGTCGTTTTCATCCCTGTGACTTATTTATTTTATAACTGGGAGTTTGTACCTCTTAATCCTTTGCCCNTTCCCCCTTTATCCCTTTCCCCCTTTTCCCCCCCCCCCCCCCCCCCCCGGCAACCACCAGTTCATTCTCCGTATTTGTGAGTCTGTTTGTCTCTCTCTCTCTCTCTTTTTTTTTTGTTACTGTTTACTGTGGGTTTTTTATTTGTTTTTTTTTTTTTTTAGATTCCACATGTAGGTGAAATCACACAGTATTTGTCTTTCTCTGGCTTATTTCTCCTAGCATATATGGTCCTTTAAGTCCATCCATGCAGTGGTGAATGGCAAGCCTTTATCTACCTTTAGCTTCTGTGATCACTGACCAACTGGTGGAGTTGACTTACCCTCTGGCCCATCCACGTTTTCCGCCCTGAGCTTTCCTTTTCAGGGAGAGCTGGGCCACCTTTCCCAGGCAGGCCATTGGACAGATCCAAGTCCTCGTGGAAGGCCAGGGAAGGCAGCAACGGTAGTAATTGGAGCAGCGACCTTCCTGACCTTGTCAGACAGCCTGTGTTTGCATCTCCACTTTCCCATTTTACAAAAGGGAAATAATAGGGGCGCCTGGGTGGCACAGTTGTTAAGCGTCTGCCTTCAGCTCAGGGCGTGATCCCAGTGTTGTGGGATCGAGCCCCACATCAGGCTCCTCCGCTATGAGCCTGCTTCTTCCTCTCCCACTCCTCCTGCTTGTGTTCCCTCCCTCGCTGGCTGTCTCTATCTCTGTCAATTAAATAAATAAAATCTTTAAAAAAAAAAGGGAAATAATAATAGTAATACCTGCTTCATGGAGGATTAAATAGTATCTATTTAAATATTTTAGTGTGCTTAGCCCATTGTAAGCACAAATAAGTTGCAGCCGTAATTGCTATAAGCACGAGAAGCCTGCTTCATTAATGGATTTTTAGACCCCTTCTGTTAACCCCTCTGCCCGCCTCCCACCCTAGAGGCCTGAGGTCCACAGTTGGGGAATCACAGCCTTAAGGGGGCAACAAACTTCCCAGCAGAAAAAGAGAGAAAAAAAAAAGTTACAGGTGATTTCTACAAAGAAAGAAAGAGACATTCTTCTGGAATAGTTAGAACAAAAGCTTTTCTCAAAGTACATTTCAGTCTGTGACTCTCTTACGTCAGCTAGAGAAGTCCCAAGCTCTTCCTGGGATGCTGCAACCTTTGCAAAAGGAAAAGCCATAGAAAACCAATTAGGTGTTTGTTGTGGTTTTGTTTATTTGTTGGTTTGGGGGGGATTTGGTGTTTGTCTCTATGTTTCTTTCTTCTGTCTCTTGCCTGAATAAGCCAAGAAGAGATGGGAAGTTCTTTCCTTACAAACATGATAGCCCTTCACTTAAGAATCTCTGGGCCATAATGGCTTGCTCGCCAGGCTATGGAAAAACTGAGTTGACTTGCTTCTTCTTGATTTCCCCCATTTTAATAAGACTAGACACAAATTTAGAAATTTTGAAGCCTGCAGAAAGTGAGAACTTCTGTTTTATTTCTAAATAGCAAGCTAGTAATTTCCAGTTTAATATGGCCACTTCACCCAAACGGGGTTGTAGCCGTCATAGAAATCACCCGCGCATCCCTGTCACCTCTGTCCTTTTCAGAGCACTTGTCTCCTGGGGACCAGTGAGGCAGAGGGGGACTATCAAGAAATGTTCATTCAATTCAAAATATGCACATCTTCAAATATCCTTACAGCACACATTCAAGTGGATTCTCACCTCCCCAGACACACACCTTGACTTATAAATGCTCAAGAAAGGCTGGATAGAAGGAAGGAAATAAATTGGAAGACTTTCTTTTTTTTTTTTTTGCCAAGCCAAAAGCACAGTGTGTGAAGTTTCAAAAGCCATAAAGTGCTATCCAAAAGTAAATAATATTATTAATTTGAATTTAAAATTTTGTCACGTGAACTTGACTCAATAGGAGTGAGTCCTCAAACTGACAAATTAGGGAAAACAGATCTTGGAATTAAAAAAAAAAAAAAAAAAGGAAAGAAAGTAATAAAGAAAAGAAAAACCAACTCTTGCTAAATACCATTTTAAATGGCCAGAGTTTAAAGAACTCCAGAATATGTGGATCAAATTTCCTCTCCAGGACACTTGGGTGTAAAAATGTAGGCGGACTGGTGCTTGGAAAAATATTAAGCTCTATGAAATCCAAAATATTTATGAAATACTTTAATGATGGCTTCCCACAAATGTGCTCCCAAGTATCCTGGGGGAATAGCTTACTAACTACAGCCTCTGCCCTCAGCAAAATGGTGAAGGAGGCCAGATCTGGGGTGCCCCCTTCTCGCTACCCATCCATGCAGCTCCTCACTGCGCCTCTTGGCCCTTCTATCAGTTGCCTTGCCAACTAACAAGGGAAACCAGTAAAAAAGCTTCTTGTCTTAAAAAAAAAAAAGCCTCTTCTCTAATTTTATTTTCAGCATTTCAATTTATCAGAAGCAAAACTCTCACCAGCTCTTTTCCACTGTCTTCCTGACTCTCCCCCTCTCACTGAGCAGCCCCCCACCTGCCTGGGCTGTAATTAGATGACCCCCCGCAGTCCCATCCGCATGGCCTCCCCCCATCTCAGACCACCCCTGGGGCATCCAGAGTAGCAGGGTGAAGATTCAGGCCTGGGCTCAAACCAGCTGAGCTTCCAACCCGCCTGCATTTGCATCCTGGAGCCTCCCCTTAGTATCCGTGGGTCTTTCTCAAGTCTCTTCATCTACCTGAGCGTCAGTCTTCTCCTCTGCAGAGTGGGGATGATCCTAATACCTCCTTCACAGGACCGTTGTGAAGGGTAAATGAGGGACAGTATGTAAAATGCTTAGCACAGAACCTGGCACAGCCCAGTAACCTAGTAAGTGTTATATCATCTCATCATGTTATTATCTGCACCTGGCGTGGGAGTCACTGAGGCACAAGTCTGATGGCGCAGGCGTGCTGGGGATGGGACCCTTCTCTGACAGTCAGGTAATTCTCTCCCGTCTTTGAAAAAAGAGACCTCCAGGGAGTCAGGACCCTGTCTTTGTCAGCCCTGGAGGAGTGGGTCTAAGCAGAACCATGGCTCCGTGCCGAGGCAACGTGGCAGAGGAAGTAAGAGGTTTGAAAGAGCTTGGCATGAGGTTTCCAGAGTGTCATAGAAAAGAGCACTGGGCTTGGAGTCACAAAAGCTGCGTTTGAGTCTTGATTCCCCTCCTTATCACGTGTGTCACCTTTGGCCAAAGAACCCTTCCGCCAGTGAGGACTATACATCGCATCAGCTTGAACACTGGGAATGGGTTCTTTTCAGGCCCAATAGAAACGATGCTTCAGTCACTGTGAGCGACACTTTGGTCCCTGGTCTGCGTGTTGTTCTGGTCTAGGTAAGTCCAGGCTGGGACTCAGAAAGCTGCATTTTAAACACACATCTCCTGAAAATTCTGAAGCAAAGACCCCCTGTGCAGAAACTCTACAATAAACAAATGAAAAAGACTGGTATTATTACGTCTCTGTGTGAATTCGGACCTGGGTTTAGCTAAGGAGGTGGCATCCCAGAATCAGGTAATTCCAGGTATCCTGTGGGCAGAAAAATGGACCTTTGTGGTGCAGATTCCGCTGAGCCGTATCAGGAAATGGAAAGTCAGAAAGCATTCACGGTCTGCTTGCATTGTGTTGGGTGTTAACGTGTCCCAGTGGAGACAAAAATAACCAAAATATTTCAAAGGCACTAACTAATCAAAGACAATGGTAAAAGATGAGGGAAACCAGACATTTTCTCAGCATCCATCCCCTAATCAAAATTCATCTGCCACACCCTCATTTGTACCCCACAGCCTTCCTTGTGTTCGTTATTTATGCATGTTTCTGTCTTTTCTGTTAAAGCAGCAGTCCTGGGGATTTGGTATCATTCTCCCCCACCTCCCCCCGCAATTTGGGTTTAATGAGTATGTTGAATTTGAGTTTGAATCAATCCTAGGAAATCTGATCCACATCCTTTGAGAAATTTCATCCCCATCCTGATTTTGCAATAGGCAAACTTTTCAACAAATAGAGCTGAAATTCCCAATATAAACCAAAATAAACTCTTTTGGTAGAAACCGAGGAGTGGTCATTCCCGGCAGTCACAGTCCGGCCATATGCAAACCCACCCCACCGTAGTCCTGAGCTCCTTCTTCAAAGCTGAAACAACACTTTCTTCCTTTTCCTGTATGTTTCTGTGCCTTTTAATTCTTATTAATCTTTATGAATCTGTATGTGGGAGTATGTGTGTGTTTTCATTTTTAATTGAAGTGTTGTTGACATACCATATAATATGAGTTTCAGATGTACGACACAGTGATTTGACAATTACGCACATCATGAAATGCTCAGCACGATAAGTATAGTTACCATCTGTCACGAAAGTTATTGCAATATTATTGACTATATTCCCTGTGCTGTATTTTTCCTCCCCCTGAGTTATTTTATGACTGGAAGCTTGTACCTCTTAATTCCCTTTACCTATTTTGCCCATCCACCTACCCTCCCCTTTGGCAACCACCACTTTGTTCTATGTGTCTGTGAATCTGTTTCTGTCTGTTTGTTCCTTTGTTTTGTTTTTTAGATTCTACATATAAGTGAAATCCTACGGTATTTGTCTTTCTCCGTCTGACTTATGTGGGTGTGGATGTTTTTATTGTAATCTGTCTTGATCCCTCTTTCAAGTGACAATGAAATAGTTTTATGTAAACTAGTATAAGTCTTTCTAGAATCCTCCTTGCTCCCTGAAGGATTTAAAGCAGCATCCTAAAAGCAGGCATTAAAATGAGATTTTTTTTTATAGTATGGTGAACACCCCAAGGTGTTGTAAAGATCTCATTATTTCTATTTTCATAACAAGATGTAAATGTAATTTTGTTCGACATGCAGTAAATCAAATCAATTGTGGCACTATCGAAACCGTGGTACTGGCGCTGCATATGACCAGGGGTAAGACAAAACAACTGCTGTTTCTTTATCTGACTCACCTGTTTCTATCTTCTAAATATCCACAGTGGAATTATCAATGGCAACTAACCCTACCACTTTATTTCAAAGTAGCAATGATTTTTTACCTTGAAGCAAGTTTTCCTTTCTTGTCCAAATTATCTTTCTAATTGACAGGACAGAACATAGCTTATCTGACAGCCACGTAATGGATCTTATTCTCCATATTGCCCCGAGATGAAGTCTAGATATACCAGATTGGCAAATACAGAGTTGAGTCTTCACCTTTTAGTTATTAAAACACTTAATGCTGGGAAGATGAAAGAGTTCTGGAGATTGATGGCAGTGATAAATGAACAATGTAAATGTATTTAATGCCACAGAACTGTACATTTAAAAATGGTTTAAAATTATAAATTTTACGTTATGTCTATTCTACCTTAATTTAAAAAATTAACAGTGGTAGATATAAATCTTGACCCACAACTGGAGAAATATTTCTTTTTATATAAATTAACATAATTTTGTTGTAAACTTGATCTCAATTAGAATTTCACTACTTTTCCCCACAGTAGGGTAAAAGTTCTGATATTCATTTGCAATACTAGGAAATTGAGGTGGGGTGAGTCTGAGAGCAGGGCTTTTGGCCCTTGATATCGTTCTTTCATGCTTGGGTCCACTAAGACCTCTGTCACCCCACCTAATCCAAACAAGGTTACCTTGGAGATGGCCCTTGTTCCTGTGTGTTCGCCACCATTTCTACTCCCCACTGGGGTATTTGGGACTCGTTCTGATCCTTCTATTCTCTTTGCTTTTTTTAGGCATGAAAAAGTCCAGTTTTTCAAAGTGATTTTAGGAGCACACTCTCTCTCAAAGAATGAAGCCTCCAAACAAACTTTTGAGATTGAAAAATTCATACCGTTCTCAAGACTTATATCACATCGTAAATTGAATGATATTATGCTGATTAAGGTATGTAGTGTTTCCTTCCTTCAATTTCTCCAGCATTCTTACACACCATAGTTCAGCTGTTAAATCATCTACACAAAAATTTGAGGGAAACGTGACATATTCTATAGGGGCCTACTTTACCCCATATACTGCCTTGAAAGAAACAAGAATTTATCACAAATGAAGCAGGTCTGTGTTTAAACAAGGAAAAGCAACCCTGATGCTCACATATATGGGAGGGGAACATCTCAACAAGCCCAAGGATCCCCACGGAATGCTTTTTTCCCCCAAATACTTTTATCATTAGCAAATGAAAAAATACAAGTCCTTTATACAACTGAGCCAACCGAGTGAATTCAGGGACACATAAGTGAGTTATAACTTAGTCTAGACCATACTTAGTCTAGTCCAAACTTAGTCTAGACCATACTCAAGGGTCTTATCCAGCAGGAAACAGCCCAGCCCTCAAAGTCATGACCTATGGATATTATTCCACAGAAAACCATCCAATGCAGAGCAAAGGCCAGTTTGCTTAAGACTGGGCAAAGTTCCTGCTCTGTCTAAGCTCCCTCCCCGAGCATCATTGAGCTCTACAGGGATTGGAGAGCATTTCAGAAAAGCAACAACCACAAATACAGCTGCAGGCTACCACCAAAGTAGATTCAAGAAGAGGGGGATGCCTTCCTAGACCAGAGGGACCACACATACATCGCTCAGACTAATAGCAGAATACTACTGGGGACGAATGATAATTCATTCTCTTTTCAATCTGTCAGCTTCACACGGCTGCAATACTTGACAAACATGTCCAGCTGCTCCACCCAAGCTCCAAAAATGATATCAGAGCTGGAACAAAATGCCAGGTTACTGGCTGGGGAGCCACCGACCCACAATTTTTAACGATGTCTGATACCCTGCGCGAAGTCACCGTTACGGTCATAAATCGAAAACTTTGCAACAGCCCAAGTTATTACAACCACAACCCTATTATAACTGAAGACATGATATGTGCAGGAGACACCAGGGGCCAGAAGGATTCCTGCCAGGTAAGAGCCCATCGGTCAAATAGTCATCTCAGAGCATCTCAGAGCGCTGTGCCCATGAAGTCAAGGCTCCCTGTGCTCCCTGGCACAGAGGGAAGTGCGGAGAACAGAAAATCACAACTCCAGAGAGTTCCTCTCCATTCCTGCACTGAGTTCTCCATTCTCTCTCATCTACCAATGTGAACGAGTCATAAGAACTTCCCGAACACATAAGCACTCGTTAAATGTCTGTGAATCAGGGTGATAGACGGCATTTGATAACTTTTACAGGCTTCTCCCAAGGGATCTTACCGTCCTTAGAAAGCTACCAACTCTGAGGTCATTAGTGGTGACTGAAAGATAACCCCTTCTCGCCCCGCCCCCAGAACCCACCATTGTAGGCAATCTATAGAGAGGTGTTGGAACGCTCAAATGTAAGGAGCTCAGATATATAGTATGTCTTTCTTAAATAATGTTGACAAACTGACTAAAAGGAACAGGAGTCATACTTTCCAGAATCTTGCTTCCCTAGGCAGTAAAAAAAAACATAGGTGTTCATGTTTACAGTGACACGCAGCACAGCTGGGTTACTAATTTTTAAAAAATTAGAATGCACTTTTGACATCCTACTGAATTAAGCCTTGTCAAGTGGAGGGAGTGATGGCTTTCAAAGATCACATGTATCTGCCGTGCCCCGAGACTGTCGTTCCCCGAAGCCTCTCTTTCCATGGTGACCAGAGCACGAAGTGCTGCAGTCCCCGATGGGAGCTGCAGCAAAGGCTGCTCTTCAGGTTTGGAAGGCCCCTCTTTTCACTCTGTCACTTTCCTTGACAGAATTGTCGTCACATGTTTCCTTCTGAGTCCTCAAGAATCCGTTCATGGAGCAAGTATTTACAACGTGGTATGCAGCGTTAAGTTCAACGACAGGAGAACTCACACATGGAAAAAAAAAGACTGAGTCCCTGCCACCAATGTATTTACTACGATACATTTCTCCTTTCTGCCCGTCTCAGTAGCAACTTGATTTCCGATCCATGGGCGCCAAAATGAAATCCACAATTTAAACATTTCTTCTGTGGATTCCTTTAAACTTTATACCTACTCATTCCTTAATGAATCAAGTTCCATCAAGTCACTGATGATCAAAGGTTGTATATATATGTAGTCCTAGACAGAGACAGGGATATGGACAAAGAGAGACAGACAGACAGATGGACAGAAACATGGTCTCAGACAGAGGTAGGGACATAGGCAGAGACAGGCAGACAAATGGACAGAACCATTGGCCTGGCCAGAGACAGAGACAACCCACACAGTAAGGGGCTATATCAGACACTCTTCAGGACACAGAGAAACCAAGGACCCACATGATAATCCTTTGAGTAACAGATAATTGATGGTTGAAAGAGGTCAACAGCTTCTCACCAAGTATCTATTTTCTTCTTTCTAGGGTGACTCAGGCGGCCCCTTGGTTTGCAAAGGTGCCTTCTATGCCTTAGTCTCCGCAGGTCGTAGATGTGGTGATGCCAAGAAGCCTGGAATCTACACCCTAATAACCCGGAAATACTGGGCTTGGATTAAAAGCCAGCTTGCCCCATCTCATGCAAACTATGGCCACAAATGATTTTCTTGGATCTACCAGTTGCTTGTTTTGTTTTCATAAGATGTTCTAGAGGCCACCTTTGTCTTCATATGTAGTGGGATGTAAAGTGGAGCGCAGCAAGGGTCCCCTCCTGGCCCCATAGGACTGATTTCGTCAAGGAATCAGGTTCTCTTTCCCGTTTGTAACTGCCATTTTTACTAGGCTGACTTCATTCTGAATAAAACTTAGAAGACTGTGTCCCTGTCTTTGATGGAAACAAGGTACAGCAAATGATACACTCCTCATTCCACTCACACTCGCCCAAAGGGCAGAAAACCCAAGCCTTTAGCCAAGCACCACCTTCAGCCAGGTTTCTGCTGTGGTTTCTGCTGTGATTTTACCTTAAACTGCATTAAAAAAAAAAACAGTAAATTCCAACACCCCAATTCAAGTGAAAAAGGAATCATCAAAGCTTATACAAATATTTAGGATAGTACTTATTATCTATTTCTGTCACACTTTGTTCTACACAGGATTTAAGGCAATGTACAAAAATTCCCGTGATAACACCAAAGATGAAGTTAAAAATAATTTTTCCTGAAAAAATTAAAGATAGAAAATGTTATATGATCCAGAAATTCCACTGCCAGGTATTTAACTGAAGAAAACAAACACACTAACTTGAGAAATGATCTGCACCCTCACGCTCACACAGCATCATTTACTATGGCCAAGATGTGGAAGCCAGTTAAGTGTTCATTGATGGAAGACTAGATGAAGAAACTGTGAGGTATATATACACACACACATAAAATATTCAGTAATATGTATAATGCATATATATAATTATATATAACATATTATATATATAATATTCAACCATAAAAAAGGATGAAATCCTGCCACTTGTGATAACATGGCTGGGCCTCGAGGGCATTATGCTGAGTGAAATAAGCCAGACAAAGACAAATATCCTGTGATCTTTCTTACACGCAGCATCTTCAAGCTCATAGACACAGAGCACTGATTGGTGGCTGCCAGAGGTGGGCAGTGGGGAAATGGGAGAAATGGGTGAAGGGGGTAAAAAGGTAAAAAAAAATTTTTTTTTAAATCAGAAATAAATAAAGAAATAATTGGAGAAGAAACTGATGCAAGGGGGACATGAGACCTTTGAAGAAGGAGAAGATGAAGACAGGAGTGTTAATAACCAAAGGGCCACCCTTTTCTTCCCATACTGTAGCTAGAAGGAGTTGTATTTGCCTCTTACATTTCACATGAATCAATGCAAAAAGAGCAACACAATCAGTTATATGAATGACAATATCCAGGAAATAAAAATATACTTATCTGCCCAGGCGTAGGACCACTGGTGCTGGCACAGGGCCTGGAGATCACTTTTTTGGGCTATCTGTGTCAAAGGATGCTGTGCCAGGGCTCCCACGCCCCTACCGACTGCACCCGATCACTTGAGAAGATCCTTTGGTAACACATATTGCACCGAATCCTTGCTCAGACATTCAGATTGAATGGGCTTGAGGTGGGCCTGGAAGTCTGCACTGTTTAAAAGCAATTCAACTGATTCTGGTAAATGAGCAAATCTCAAAGACACTGATAACGAACATCTTACAAAAAAAGAACAATGAAGTGTCATGGGATTGTTCTTTTATAAGCCCTTCAGTGTGAACTGAGGACTGCAGACCAGAGTGCAATTCAGTCAGTGCCCCAGAGGGTCTCACTGTCCTTGACTGTGGCCGCCCCGTGATGAGAGTCTGACAATTTCTAATCTGGTGGCAGAGGACGGGGGAGTCATTCAGGCTTCTCCTTCGATAGTCAGAAACCAAAGGGTTATTCTCAGTCTCTGTATTTCATTTGGGTTTCAGAGGATGCAACCTGCTTATTGCTAGATGCCACCATCGGGTTTCTTACATTCATATAAAAATGGATGCTTTTGTTGTTCGTTCATTTATTTGTTGTCATGGTTCTCGGAAACCATTCACCAGGACTGTTCTGCTAGAAATATTTTGACAAGTGGAAGCACTGGGTTAAAAAGGAACCTTCTTAAAATTATAGAACTGCTTTGAAAGTTACATAGTAAAAAAAAAAGTAAATAGAAATAAAAGTTTCTTTCAGTATTCCATTTTGTATCATTTTGATTCATTAAAAATATACTGATTTTGAATGAGAAATCCCACACTATATTTCCTAAGAAAAGAAAAGGGAAATTGCAAAGACTCTGGACTCACCATTTAAAAAGCATTATATATCTCATCTAAATCCTAAATCCATGGAATATATAGATGCATGTCTCTTTAATCTGGCAAAAGGACGGCTGAGATTCCCTCTGAATGCAGTTGGGGAGTATCCTGAAAAGTTTCACTAAAGCCTGAGACTTGTTTTGATTTTAGACTCCATGCTGTTCCCATCCAATAGTCAAACCAGATAAGATTGCCAGAGAGGAAGCTTCTGTCAACAGCTATGACAGATCTGGTGAGTCTTCAATTGGAAGATAAACAGTTTATTTTGACAAGTAGCTGATGATGGAACCCACAACTGAAAAGTATCCCTCACCCTCCCAGGGAAGTAATATTTTATTAAACATATCAAAATCTTCCCAACATAGCCTAAAAGAATATGGTGCTTTCGTTTGGGGAAGTCTGTCTTAAAGATATTATTTGATTCCATCTATGACCTTAAAGAAAAGCTGAGTGTCAAAATGAGGTAAATATCTTGATTTTTGAAAACTACTCAAATATTTTTAGGGGAACGTGGCTGGCTGTTGTCATTCTAAATTATTCCAGTTTTTCCTTTCTTTGTGATGTGGACAGAGCATATGTGCCTTCCCCCCAGCCACCGAAAAAAAGGCTCACGCTTTATTTTACGTCCAACCAATTTTAATAGAAAGTGACAGCCCTAGAAATAATTAGGGCCACTATCATGCATGAAATAAATCAATATAAACTCAGGTGGGTGACTAACCCAGTCTAGAACCAGGGAGCAGAATTAGTCCTACTGTCTGACCCTCATAGTTTCTGCACATACGAAATCTCCACTGACCCTGAAATGATAGGAAGAGCAGTACTGCCCACTCGATTGCTTCAGAAAGGTATCTCAACGAAGGCGAGAACTGCTCTCAGCCTGTCAGAGACCCTGTTCCTCTTTGACTACGCTCTCGGTTTATGATGGGGCACACGTGTGATGGAGAAAGAGACTGCCCAACCTGTCTAAGGCCAATGCACCCAGATTTCACAAGATCCCTGAGGCACCCCTGCACGGCTACTCGTAAGTTGTCTTCAGAGATATTTGAGTATCGAGGGTAGGCTGGCTGAGCAGGTGTGCTCCTTGTATCTGGAAGGATTCAGCCCGGCTTTTAAGGGTCCACACACTGACTTCCTGTTTACTGATGTTAACTTGTTCGGCCTTTTTGCTGAGTCACATCAGTCGGCTCCAGGTTGGCATGAAAAGATTGTGTTCGTGTTCTCGTTTTGAAGGTAAATGTCTATGTAACTAGGAGTCAGTAGAATGACATTGTTCTCTGAAAGTTAAAATGGAAAATCCGTATCTATTGGCTCAGCGCAGAGACCCACAGGAGTACTCTGAAGAGATGTGGAGATGCACGAGCCTGCAAGACTGCCTACAATCTGCTTGCAGGTTAACAGCTCTCAAGATGAGCGACCAGTCTGAAGAGGAGCAGGACAGGCGTGGGTACAGGGAAAAGCAGGCGACCCAGACAGCGGGCCAACCAGAACTGATGAGGAAGGGAGGGAGGTGAGCCCTTAGACCTGCAAGCCCATTCTCACGTTAGCCTGATTTCACTAAGCATTCGGCTGCCCTACTTGCTCTGTTTCTAACCCCATGCTCACCAAGCAAATCTCTGTGAGCATTTTGATCCCTGTGACAGTTATTTTTCACTGCAAATTAATAATCATTTTGCTTTTCCATAGCTATGATAATTTTTTTAACCTCTAAATTGGGGTTATTTGAATTTCTCTTCGAGAGTCAAATTCACTCTCTGTGTGCTGATAAAAATCAAGTTTCAATCCCCACAGGAATGAAGGTCAAACACTGAAGTTTGGTAAATTCACCAAGATAATGATTATTAACTACCCCATGAGACTTTTCAACAGATCAAGAGCTTGCCGTTCCCCTGGAGAGAACTCTTGGCATCCCTGCTCTGGCCACAGGCATGAAATGTGCTCACCCTTGGAGTATCTATGCATACATTATCCCATTAGTCTCCTGATTATCCGATAGCTCCAAGAAAAATGATGGATTTTCAGCTGTGTTCTGTCTGGTTCACCTAGTAGCAGAAATTGCTGGCTTGTGACTCATCAGCCATCTCCTCTCTTCTCTGGTAACAAAACTCACATTTTATTTGGAGCCACAAATGCACACAGCTGAAAAATGGTGTTTTCCAGCCTCTCTCTCTGCTAGAAGTGGTGAAGGAGATGTAAGGGAAAATCATTGGCTGGGAGTTTCCAGGACGTTCCTTTAAAGAGAGCTGGTTCAGTAGGAAGGAGTGCTCTTTCCCCTCCCCTCTTCCTACTACTTGGATTGTAGATGTGGTGGCCAGAATGCCAGCAACAATGCTGGCACCATGAGGCAAACTTGAGTAGAAGCTAAGTGTTTATAGCAGTGAAGCAAAAAGAAGGAACCTTTATGTCAATCCTGTACTCTTTACCTGAGGGCTTCTTTTATATGAAAGAAAATAAAACTTGTGTTTAATCCAGTACCATGTGGAGCTTTCTGTCAAATACATCCCCACTCAATCCTACCAGATGAAATCAGAAACCTAAAATTCCTATCCCTGATGTAATCTCCAAACAATGACGAGCATATGTCTTTATGCCCTTATGTCCAGATCCTTCAAAATCCCAAATGGCTTTAGCTTTCCACCTTGTCCTATTTAAACAAGAATTGATTCAGAAAAGTCACTTTTTAAATGCTATAATCCATAAATCATTTCTCCCTCACTGTTCCATCCTGTGGCTTAACATGGAGAAATGGCCCTGGCTTACTTGAGAAGATATTTTTATCTTAACCACACATTGCTGCATGGCAAACATTCTTGTTCCTATTGTAAAAATAATGCGTGGCACTCAGTAATCTGTAACTCTACTTTCTCCTTTTGTGTATATTTTGTAAGGGGATCTCGTGGAGCTGTTTTTTGTGAAGTTCCATGAAAATAATGTTTTCTGGCATCTGAGATTTTTATTTGCTTTATTATTTCACAATCATTTGAAATAATACAGCAGTTTTTTTCATCCAGACTACAAAAGCAACTCCACTGGAAGATAGTGGGATATAATAATACCCTGAATATTAGTAACGTTGTAGAAAAACAAAAAAGGGCCCACATGTGGTTCCACCAGCCAGCTGTGCAGAGCGACTGTGTTAATAACCAATTCAGATACACTCCTGAATTCTCCCTAGGGAGCATTCAGAAAGATTCCCTCATTCACTCATTCATTCATTCATTCACTCAACAAACACTTAAGTGAGCTCCTCTATGTAGACGGCCCTGGGCTGGTTGCTGGAGATACCAAAGGGAAAGGACACAACTGCTCTCCTACAGAAACTTACTGTCCAGTGAGAACACATGGACCTGCAAATAAACAAATATACCATGCACCAAAAATTGTTACAGAGGTGACTCGTAGAGAACAGTAGTCATGGAGATATGTACAAAACAACTATATTATGATCCAACAATTGTTCTAATGGAGACATGAACATGAGAACAGAAAGCTCAGTCAAATGTGGGTGGTTCAGAATTCGTGCAGGACAAACAATTTGCTCTACCACTCTGGGCCTATACATTTAAGGCCTGATTCTCTTATAGTTCGTCCACAATTTCCCAAGGTAGAGGGAGGGAAAGATCTAGATCACCAGATTTGTCCAACCCACCTCTGACAAGAAGACAAGAGCTACAGCAATTGGGGTAGTGAAACCATGTCAGTAAAGGTGAACACATGCACTCTTCTTGAGAAGAAGGCTCTCCGTGTGAGCTAACCCCACCATAGACACATCAAAGACCAAGCAGTATGTGCAGATATTTCTCAGGAGGAAATGTTCCATTTCTCTCAGCATGATGATTCAGTTTATTTCATGAATCAGAAATAATTATTAATCTGCCCTTTTAGAAGCTTCAGGGACCAGGGAACAGAAGAATTTGTGAACCTTAACTTGACGTGGAAATCTAGTATATACTCACCCCAAACTTCACCTTGCGTGCAGCCTCTGTTGACTTACTAAAAAAAAAAAAAAAAAGGCAACTCAACAGAACATTGAAACGGAAGTTGACTAAAATATTGGTTTCCATGGGCTACCAGCCTGCTTTGCCAAGTGGGGGAAGGGCACGCCTCACAGTGCGATCTAATCACTTTGGCCTGCACAGGCTTGGTAGTGTTGAATTCAGCTCTATAGACACAAGGCCTCCACTCTCTTTCTGAGTGTTCTTACCTTTATATCTGTGTAGTTTAGATGTATGATATTATACCTCAAATTAACTGCCTGAGTCTTATTTAGGAAAAATATATTTCAAAAAATATTTTAGATGGAAATAATAGAATTACAGAAATCTTATTAGAATTTATGCTGTAGGGGCACGTGGGTGGCTCAGTCAGTTAAGCATCTGACTCTTGATTTCAACTCAGGTCATGATCTCAGGGTCATGAGATTGAGCCCTGTGCTGGGCTCCTCACTCAGTGGGGAGTCTGCTTGGGATTGTTTCTCTCCTTCCCCCTCTGCCTCTGCCCCTGCTCACTCTTTCTTTCTCTCTAAAATGAATAAATAAATCTTAAAAAAAACTTAAAAAAAAAAGAATTTATGCTATAGAATTCAGCATACCATTGGATCCATGAGAGCTGGCACCCATCTCTGTGTTGGTCACTACTGAATAGCCAGAACTTAGCGTAAGACCTCATGTGTGGTGGCTGCTTAATAAACATTTGGAAGTAGATGGATGAGTGGGTAGATGGAATGGCTGGACAAATGGAAAGTTTATTATATTGATGAATAATTGAAAAAATAAATGATGATTAATAAATTTCTATTTGGAATCATTTAAGAATATAGTGAAAATAAGATGAAACCATTGAGGGAGACAAACCATAAGAGACTCTTCTTAACTATAGGGAACAAACTGGGGGGTTGCTGGAGGGGAGGTGGGTGAGGGGACGAGGTAACTGGGTGATGGGCATTAAGGAGGACACTTGATGTAATGAGCACTGGGTGTTCTATGCAACTGATGAATCACCAAATTCTACCTCTGAAACTAATGGTACACTATATGTTAATTAAGTTGAATTTATAACTGAGTGTTATATGCAACTGATAAATTATTGAGCACTACATCTGAAACTAATGATGTACTATATGTTGGCTAATTGAATTTAAGTTAAAAAAAAAGAAAAAGGAAAAAATTTTAAAAAAAGAATATAGTGGTTCTATGTTTGAAATCACCTTCAAAAATTGTTCATAAAGGCAAGGGGTAAGATGGTGTTGGGCGTAAAGTAGGTGACCTAGCAAGTCCCATGATTATTTGATAATTCTTAGAGCTCCGCAGTGAAAAAAACACTATATAAACATTAAGTACTATTATTCATGTGAAGGTTTTAATGAGCCATCCTTTACTTAAGACTTGGTAAGCATTGTCATTGTTTTGTAAGAAGGGAAAAAAGGTTACAAAATAGTATGCTTGGTCTGAGATTGTTTTGAAAGTTACTTGTTTTTGCCTTGTCATCATTGTCTGAACACGTTAGTCACATTTTAGCAATATTGAATTTAAGGTATTAATTATTATGTTTATTTTCATAAAGTACTTGCTCCCTTTAGTTCATTGTATGCCTTTAAAGATTTAGAAATGTTAATATTTTCCAGTTCTGTATTGTTAGGAGCAAAAACCTCCTGTCTCCTCCAAGTTCCTTCCAGCCACAGAATCAAATTGACATGAGATAGATTCATAGGAGAAAATCAAATTTAATAGCATAAGTACAGGGAATCCACTCAGACATAGAAATTCCAAAAACAGCCAGGCAAAATAAGGTGTATATGTCATTCTGAATTAAGGAGAAGGGGTAGGGGTCTGGGACTTCAAAGGGAAGGAATGCAATCCTCAGGAAGAAGAAAAACAGTAAATGTTTGGTAAACAAATATTTGCTGAGTCACTCAGAAACAATAGGACACGGAAGACTTGGATTAGACAGGTCTTTCCAGGTTCTTCCTTATTATATCTAGTTCATATCATAATGTAGTTATCGATGGTGAGAGCTCTCTTCTTGGAATAGTTTCTCTATCTAAACTCTTTTTAGGCAGTTGGGGGGGGTATGCAAAGAGCTTTTCTTAAATCTACTGGGCTTCTATTGCTTTTTTTTTTTTTTTTGATTTTTTAAAACTTTCTTACTTTTTTTTTTAAATGTTTTTTTTATTATATTATGTTAGTCACCATACAGTACATCCCTGGTTTCTGATGTAAAGTTCGATGATTCATTAGTTGCGTATAACACCCAGTGCACCATGCAATTCTATTGCTTTTTAACTCAAAATAATCTTCATGTCAAAGTGGCCATCTTGAGGTGGTCTGCCCTTGGCTCCTACAGTATGAAAACTACACTTTCCAAGAAGACTGATGAATTTGATATGATCCCTGTAATACCATCTGGGTCAGCAAGTCTGAGGATGGATATAACCTGCAAATCTTGTTGATGGTGGTATTGATACAAGAGATGTCAGATAACTTGCAGCTAACCCAAACTTGACTTTCCTGATTTCATTTAGAAATTGTTTGTCAAAGATGTTGAGGTCTTGAGCTCTACAGAGAAAACTTATTTTTTTTTTTTGACATTTTTTCCTTCCCAAATGTCATTCTATGTGGCTTGCTTGTCTCAGGAGAGTTCTGTGGTACTATTAATTCTGAATATCTACTACTTACGCCAGGAAGATTGCCATAGAAATATGACTCCCACACTGCAGTAATGGCTATGTCAGGAAAAATAGCCCCTAAATTTTGGGGTTGGAATTGTAGTTGGAAATGTGGGGAATTGAGAGGGGCAGAAAGAACAAGAGGCATGGGGGAACCCAACAAAATACTTAGAGGTGGCCAACTTGGTTTGGGCTTCCCCCAAAGGAAGATCCTGAGTCACAGGTTTGAGCGTGCAATATTGTGATTTATAAGGAATATGTATTTGGTCACTCAGATGACCAAAATATATTTCTCATATATATTTGGTCATTGTCCACAGTTCCCAAAACCCTTGGAATTTCCTGAGCAATAGGAGCAAAGGAACCATCTTTGTCCTCATATTTGGTATCTTGTCCTCAGTTCCTGAAAATGCTTCAGAGCCAATAAAGGTAAAATGGGTGTCTTTTTTTCGTAACAAGCTCCTTTCTACCACAGCTGGGTTTATGATAGTGAAATGAGTTTTAGAAGGCTCCTAAGGATGGAGGCTGGTTGCCAGGGCAGGAATAAAGCGCTAGAACTTTCAGTCCCACCCCCTGATGTCTAGTGAAGTGAGAGAGGCTGGAAATTGAATCAGTTATCAATGGCCAATGATTTAACCAATTGTGCCTTTGTAATGAAGCCTCCATAAAAACCCGAAAGGAGGGGTTTCAGAGAGCTTCCAGGCTGGTGAACCAGAATGCTTCCACATGCCATTATGCCAGGCCTCAAACTCCATGAAGACAGAATCTCCTTTGTTTGGGACCTCAACACATGTATCTCTTTACTTGACTGTTGATTCACATTCTTTACTATCTTTTGTAATAAATCAGTAATCTAGTGAGTAAACAGGTTTCCTGAGTTCTGTGAGCCACTCTAGCAAATCAACTGAGTGGGTCATGGAAATCTCAGATTTATAGCCAGATGGTCAGAATTATCTATAACAACCTGGCTTTTTGATTGGCAGCTGAAGCGGGGGCAGTCTTGTTGGACTGAGCCTTTCACCAGTACAACCTGATGCTATCTCCAGGTAGATAATGTCAGAATTGAGTCAAGTTGTAGGACATCGAGCTGGTGTCAGAGCATGCTGGTGTCGGGGGAAACACTGCCCCTTCCATGCACACTGGAATTGATGCCAGAATTTAGTGTGTAAGTAGTGAAGTTATGAGGCACACCAGGAAACAAGTGAGAGAGTAGTGGAGTGAGAAGGGAAAGAATAAAAATCCAAAAAAGAGTACACACTTTCATGCCTGTTACCAATATGGACAACCAGAGCTCAACCCCATGGGGAACTCTGGGTGACAGTATAGAACACACTTCCCAGTTGTTCCACCTAAGGGGCTAGCAAGCTGGGATATTAGCCATGGACATCCCTACCATCATTATTGAAGGATCACTCCAGGGTCATTAGCTTTCTTGCATTTCCACCTTGCATAGGTTTTTGACTACGCAGCCTTTTGGCGTGTAGAGGTGAATGGCAAGGGGATATGAACACCAACAGTGTCTGCTATGACTGCTTTGGAGGTACTCATCAAACCCCTTAATACCATTCTTGACTGTGCTTCCTACCACAAAGTTTTGTCTAAAATGACTGGCTGTCTCAGATGATCAGTGAATTGATGACGAGGTGGTAATGACTTATACGATTGGCGTACTACTTCTAGATAACACATTTGATTGTAACATAGTCTTTAATGTCATTATCTAGGGCTGAGATTTTCAGGCACTGTATCGGCTCTGGATTGAAGGAGATTTTTAATACCCTAAAATCACACCCCACAAGTCAGTTCAACAAGCAGATCCTATTGGAAGTTTCTAAGATAACTAACGGCCTCATGGAAAGCCCTTTTGGTCATGCCCAATGACTGCTACTTACATCTAATTTCCCCTCTTAGATCAAAGCTAACATTGGCTGAATGGTGTCAGGCATTTGTCTAAGAATTTTACTTGTACAAACCCATTCAGTCTTCACAGTAACACCACGATGTGTAGGCGCTGTAATTATCTTCATTACAGAGGATACAGAGTACAGACGTACAGAGATTGTTCAAGGTCCCATACCTAGTAAATAATAGAGTATGGATTTAAGCTCAGATCATCTGACTCCAGAGCCCACTCATCCTACAAATTCCTTCCTGGATCTGGCAAGTACAAACTCATGGTCGATATGCAGCTTTTTTCACTCCCGAACATGAGTCGTCACTCCCACTATGGTATTTCCTTCAGCCAGTTAAGCTATTTTAAAGTCACACCACTCCCCACACCTCAACACACCCTTCACTAGTCCTTTTCCCCTCGTACAGGAAAGACTGCAAATGTTACATAGCAGTAGCATGTTGCTCCAGAGAATTAGTGGTATTCATTATAGGGAGTTTAGACTAAGATCAAAGAAACAAATCAAGATCCTACCCACTTCGGGTACACATGGAGGAAAGTGCTGGAACTCTGAGAATTGGTGAAATAATGGGCTCTGATCCCAACTTTTTCTTGAACTATGCAACCTTGACTAAGTCACTTCATCAGTCTGGGCTTCCATTTCTTCATCTGCCACAAAGGGTTGGACTACACACACACACACACACACACACACATATAATTTTATATAACATAAAGGTACATAAATATTTCTATGATAAATTATATATATTTTTATTTATTTATTTATTTTTATAATTTTTATTTTGTTATATTAGTCACCATACAGTACATCCCCAGTTTTTGATGCAATGTTCCATGATTCATTATTTGCATATAACACCCAGCGCACCACGCAGTACGTGCCCTCCTTAATACCCATCCCCGGCCTATCCCAATCCCCCACTCCCTCCCCTCTGAAGCCCTCAGTTTGTTTTCCAGAGTCCACAGTCTCTCATGGTTCATTCCCCCTTCTGTTTACCCCACTTCATTCTTCCCTTCCTTCTCCTACTGATCTTTCTGCTATTTCTTCTGTTCCATAAATGAGTGAAACCATATGATAATTGTCTTTCTCTGCTTGACTTATTTCACTTAGCATAATCTCCTCCGGTCCCATCCATGTTGCTGCAAATGTTGTGCAATCATTCAAAGGGGTTATTTTGAGACAAGCTAGTCAGTCATAGGTGAATGCTAAGGTCTCTAACTCGCCTTAGAGAATGTGGAGAGTCTATTTAGATTTGCTTATTATGCTGACTGCTGATGCTGTGTTGTGGCTGTGTAATCACATGGCTCCTCTTGCCATTTCATTTTCTCACATATTTTACACTTACACATGAACTTCTCAACTAAACCCTGGAAATAGCTACTGGTTAGGAGATACCTTATTTCTAGGAAAAATGGGACTTGAGAACCTTTCATGTTTCATCCAATTATAAGATTTGGTGGTATTATGTTTCTAAAATAATAATTGCATCAAGTTTTTTATTGAACTCCTTAAATGTATTAACCTTATTTGTTTGAAACTTATAAAACAGTTCTGTCATTAGACATTGTTTTAAATAAAAAGGTTATATGATATATATTTATTATATTATTTAACATTCTTTAATGGAAGCCTAGGAAAATGGTTATCACATAATAGGATGCCATGTATGGAAGTGTATTCCAAATACACACATTGATGAGAATAACCTGAGTGCCTTTACATAATAGATTCCTGAGATCACACCATTCGTATGCATTAAAATTTCCAGGATAGGGTCATTGGGTTACAGTGGATTAACAACTGCATCACATAAATCTTATGATCAGGAAACTTCAGAACATAGTATGTCTGTTTGACTAAATGAAATGCTGCATCTAAATAGAAATCTTGTGAGACATCTGGTGTTTAGAAAATATTTACCAGGCAAAACGAATTGAAGTTGCTCAATGAATATGTAAGTAAATAGAACCATATGATCCTCTCAATAGATGCAGAAAAAGCATTTGACAAAATACAGCATACTTTCTTGATAAGAACACTCCACCATGTAGGAATAGAGGGAATATACCTCAACATCATAAAACCTATATACAAAAGACCCACATCAAATATCGTCCTTAACGGGGAAAAACTGAGAGCTTTCCCCTAAGGTCAGGAACATGAGAGGGATGTCCATTCTCACCAATGCTGTTCAACATAGTACTGGAATTCCTGGCCTCGGCAATCAGATAACAAAAAGAAATAAAAGGCATCCAAACCAGCAAAGAAGAAGTCAAACTTTCACTCTTCACAGAGGACATGATACTTTATATAGAAAACCCAAAAGACTCCACCAAAAAAAAATTGCTAGAACTGATAAGGAATTCAGCAAAGTCACAAGATATAAAATCAACACACAAAAGTCAGTTGCATTTCTATACACTAAAAATGAAGCAGCAGAAAGAGAAATCAAGGAATTGATACCACTTACAATTGCACCAAAAACCATAAACTAGGAATAAACCTAACGGAGGAGGTAAAAGATCTGTACTCTGAAAACTATAGAGCACTTATGAAAGAAATTGAAGAAGGCACCAAGAAATGGAAAAACAGGGGAGCCTGGGTGGCGCAGTCGTTAAGCATCTGCCTTCGGCTCAGGGCGTGATCCCAGCGTTCTGGGATCGAGCCCCACATCAGGCTCCTCCGCTAGGAGCCTGCTTCTTCCTCTCACACTCCCCCTGCTGTGTTCCCTCTCTCACTGGCTGTCTCTCTGTCAAATAAGTAAATAAAATCTTAAAAAAAAAAAGAAAAAGAAATGGAAAAACAATCCATGCTCATGGATTGGAAGAACAAATATTGCTAAAATGTCTAAACTACCCAAAACAATTTACACATTCAGTGCAATCCCTATCAAAATACCATCAACATTTTTCACAGAGCTGGAACAAACAATCCTAAAATTTGTATGGAACCCTAAAAGACCCTGAATAATGTTGTAAAAGAAAACCAAAGCCAGAGGCATCACAACTCCAGACTTCAAGCTGTATTACAAAGCCATAGTCATCAAGACAGAACGGTACCGGCACAAGAACAGACACATAGATCAATGGAACAGAATAGAGAACCCAGAAGTGGACCCTCAACTCTATGGTCAACTAATCTTTGATGAAGCCGGAAAAAATACCCAATGGAAAAAAGACAGTCTCTTCAACAAGTGGTGTTGGGAAAATTGGGCATGCAGAAGAATGAAACTGGACTACTTTCTTGTATCATACACAAAAATAAATTCTAAATGGTTGAAGACCTAAATGTGAGACAGAAGTCCAGCAAAACCCTAGAGAACACAAGCAGTCACCTCTTCAACCTCGGCTGCAGCAACTTCTTGCTAGACGCTCTCCAAAGGCAAGGGAAACAAAAGCAAAAATGAACTATTGGGACTTCATTAAGATAAAAAGCTTTTGCACAGCAAGGGAAACAATCAACAAAATGAAAAGGCAACCTACAGAATGGGAGAAGATATTTGCAAATGTCTTATCAGATAAAGAAATAAAGAACTTATCAATTTCAACACCCCCAAAATGAAATATCCAGTCAAGAAATTGGCAGAAGACATGAACAGACATTTCTTCAAAGAAGACATACAAGTGGCTAACAGACACATGAAAAAATGCTAAACTTCACTCAGCATCAAGGAAATACAAATCAAACCACAATGAAACACCACCTCACACCAGTCAGAATGCTAAAATTAACAAGTCAGGAAACAACAGATGTCGGTGAGAATGTGGAGGAAGGGGAACCCTCTTACACTGCTTGTGGGAATGCAAACCGGTACAGCTACTCTGGAAAACAGTATGAAGATTCCTCAAAAAGTTAAAAATAGAGCTACCATAGGACCCAGTAATTGCACTACTAGGTGTTTATCCAAAGGATACAAAAAATAGTAATTCAAAGGGGCACATGCACTCCAACGTTAATAGCAACAATGTCCACAATAGCCAAACTATGGAAAGAGCCCAGATATCCATCGGCAGATGAATGGATAAAGAAGATGTGTAAACACACACACACGCACACACACACACACTGGAATATTACTCAGTCATCAAAAAGAATGAAATCTTGCCATTTGCAATGATGTGAATGGAACTAGAAGGTATTATGCTAAGCGAAATAAGTCAGAGAAAAACAAATGCCGTATGATTTCACTCATATCTGCAATTTAAGAAACAAAAAAGATGAGGGGAAGGAAGGGAAAAATAAAATAAGATAAAAACAGAGAAGGAGGCAAACTACAAGAGACTTAACTATAGGAAACAAACTGAGGGTTGCTGGAGGCGGGGGTTGGGAGGATGGGGTACCTGGGGGATGGGTATTAAGCAGGGCACTTGATGTAATGAGCGCTGGCTATTACATGCAACTGATGAATCACTAAATTCTACCCCTGAAACCAAGAATACACTATGTGTTATCTAAATGGAATTTAAACAAAAATTTTTAAAAAAACAAGTAAATAGCAGGCTTTTATTCATCCATTCCATCCTTAAGTTAGTGTAGGCAGCTAGAGAACTGTGTGACCAAATTGTTTTAAGCTCTTGTAGAAATTTTTCCAGTAGGCAATGCAATACCCTTTGCTCTAGGGAGTAGATGTACGAGAACTAATATTTGTTAATATCTGCATTGAAGCTTTTTAAAAATTCAACATACGTTATTAAATGTCTACTACTGTGTTAAGAGACAGTAGGGACAGAATGGTAAACAAAACAGATAAGATCATTTGCCTCAAGCAACTTACACTCAATTAGTTAATGATATTCCAAAAAATCAATTTGAACTCATGTTGTTGTTGTTCATTTGAACAGTCTCTACCCTGAAATATATGCTTATCCTCATAAGCACACTTTTTACCAAAGCATACTTCTTTCCAGTTTTGGTCATTGGGATCTGTGTCTCTTTGGCATACCACCAGTGTTTTGTTATTTCACTTCCTTATTTTCTGGCACTGCAAGATGCCTCAGGCTCAACTTGTTTATCTTATGCCTCAGTCCTAAAATCAGCCATTTCTCCAAAGACCCTGACTTCCTTTCATTGGAAACTAGGATTTAGAAATCACAACTAGGTGTTAGGTATGCTCTTTGCTATTCCCAGGTGCTTTCAGCTGACAGAGCAAAGAGAGAGGGAATTTAAGAAACATGTATGTGTATGTCCTATACATTTGCAATGGACAAACAAATGGAATCTGGGTCCACTTTTCCAAAATTTTACTACTTGCAAAGGAGCTTCTCTAACATCTAGAATCCAAATTCAAGTCAACTTGTCCCTTTTTCTTACTCCAATCCAAAGCTCAACAAGACACAGCATGTGAACTGAAGACCTCCTAACTATGTGGTTAGCAAGAGAAAAAAAACAAGTAGGAATAAAGTCCTCTTTTCATAAATAAGAAAGAGCAACTTACTCTCCCAGTCCTTTGGTAAGCCTACAAGAATGTTTGTTCCACTTAAAGAAAACATTTACTTTTGAATCTCAGTACTTTCCTCAGGAAAATAGGACCTATATTGTTTCTGGAAGGAATTTATACACTAAGGCTACATTTCAAGATCCCCCCACATGACTTACCTCCCACAGAGAAGGTAGGGAAGATGGAAGTTAACAGCTGTGGAGATTGGTTATCTTGTTTGACTTTCCCCCTCATTTGCACAGATCCAGCTGAAGAGTTCTTTGATCTGTCTTTGTGTGGGGAACGTGAGGGGTAAAACAAATGGCCCAAGGTGAATAAGACATAGGGGTAGTCTATGCTCTGCCTAGAGTCTCTACAGTAGTTCATGCGAGGTTAGAGACAATTTGAAGACAATTTGATGTGATAAACCCAGAAATATGCGGAAGGAAAAAAGTAACAAGAGAGGTTACAGATTCTAAGATATAGAAGAGATGTGCAACTTTTCCAAGCAAGTGGCCTAGAAAGGCTCAAGAGAATCAGAGCAAGAAAAAGAGTTTGGGAAACTATAATTAGACATAGGCATGACCCCTTAAAAGTTTTCTACACTACAAACATATTAGACTTAGTAGAGCTATTTTTTTTAAGATTTTATTTATTTATTTGAGAGAGAGAGAGCATGAGAGGGGGGAGGATCAGAGGGAGAAGCAGACTCCCTGCTCAGCAGGGAGCCGGGTGCAGGACTCGATCCTGGGACTCCAGGATCATGACCTGAGCTGAAGGCAGTCGCTGAACCACCCAGGCGTCCCCTAGACTCAGTAGAACTATTTAATTTTTTATTTTAACCTTTTATTATCAGATAATTATAGATTTAAATAAGGTTTATAAGTATTTACAGTTTTATACTCTATAATAAATATTGTAATACCTATATAGAATTATGCTATTTCTACTAACAAACTTATCTAGGAAATTGTTGTATTTTTTATCTTAAAGCCATTTTGTTCAACTATAAGATTTATCCATTAGGAGTCAAAAATGAAATTGTCCAAACAAGTTAATAGAGTCACAATTTTGTCTTTTATACTTTCAAATATTTCCATCTAAAAACATGATATATCTTCCTATTTTAAAGTCTTCTATGTGTGAAGAAATCTCTCTGATTAAATTGATTCATAGGTATTTTGTCTTCTGTAAAATGACAACTTTGGAGTACAAAGATGATTTACAAAATGTCCTAAAATTAACTCTATCTTTTGAAATTTGATATTTGTGGAATCCATACCTATAGAGAGAGAGGAAAATAAAAAGATCTTGTTTGAAGTGGTGATGAGTGAATCTTTCACAACCAGCCTGTCTCACCAATTTAGAAGTTCCCAAAATAATGCTGGCTCGAGAATGGTGACCAGATGATCATCGAGTACCCCCCCCCAATATCCTGAAATCTGTGATGGTGAGGAGAGTGTTTTAGAAATTGAAGACAAAGAGTCAAAGTTATGGAGAATGATAAAAACAGAAAAACTGACCGTGGAATTCCATGTAGGCAGATAATTTCAATTATTGGGGAAATTAAAGATGCTAAACTTTGAATTCTCTTCTAACTGTATACAGGCGGAAGACTGTGGCCAACAAATGGATCCTATCCCTAAAGAAGTCCAAAACAGACATGCTCAGAACGTCTCATGTTGGGAGATATATAACTACGAAGTATATAGTAAATAAATTACAAAGGAATGAAAATGCTATTCTAGAAAATAAATGTTTAACAAAATAAGGTAGCAATAGAGGAATAGAAGGGAAATTAGATATTTGAAAAATAAATAGTAAAACAACAGAACAGAGATAAGCCTTAACTTACCACTAATTACATGAAATGGAAATGGAACTAAACACTCCAATCAGAAGGCAGAGATTTGCTGAATAGATTAAAAAAAAAGAAGAAGAACCAACTGAATGCCGTCTACAACAGATACACTTCAGATTTAAAGACACAAATAGTGTGAAAGTAAAATAATGAAAAAAGATACGTCATGCAAATAACAAGAAAAGAGCTGAGGGGCACCTGGGTGGTGAAGATCATTAAGCGTCCAACTCTTGCTTTTGGCTCAGGTCGTGATCTCAGGGTCATGAGATCAAGTCCTGTGTTGGGCTCCACATTCAGCATAGAGTCTGCTTAAGATTCTCTCCCTCTCCCTCAAACAAATAAATAAATCTTTTTTTTAAAGAAGAGAGATGAAGTAGCTACACCAACACCAGATGAAATATAAGACAAAATTATTGATTGATAAAAAGAAAATTTTATGAGAAAAGTGTCAATCCATCAGAAAGACATAAAATTAAAATGTATATCTACTCAGTAATTGAGCCTTAAACACATGAAGGAAAACCTGACAGAATTGAGAAGAGAAATAGACAATTTGACAGTAGTACTTAGAGACTTCAATATTCCATGCTCAATGAGATAGAACAAGTAGGCAGAAGACTCACAAGGAAATTAAAGACTTGAAGATCACTATAAACCAACAGATCTAACAGATATCTACAGAAAATTCCACCCCAAAGAGCAGAGTACTATTTCTTCTCTAGCACACATGAACATTCTATAGGATATAACAAATGTTAGATTATGAAATGAACTTGAGTAAATTTCAGAGTCTTGAAATTGCAGAAAGTATGCTCAATAACTTTCTGAATTTCTGTCAATAAAAGGCATCTGGGGCACCTGGGTGGCGCAGCGGTTAAGCTAAGCGTCTGCCTTCGGCTCAGGGCATGATCCCCGCATTGTGGGATCGAGCCCCACATCAGGCTCCTCCGCTGGGAGCCTGCTTCTTCCTCTCCCACTCCCCCTGCTTGTGTTCCCTCTCTCGCTGGCTGTCTCTATCTCTGTCAAATAAATAAATAAAATTTTTAAAAACAAAACAAAACAAAACAAAAAAGGCATCTGAAATTTTGAATGTGTTGAATCTGTAGATCATATTGGGAAGTATGACCATTTAGACAATGTTAAGTCTAAAACTACTTTCAGTTATGTGTCTGGGATGTATTTCTAGTTATGTAGGTCTTCTTTAATTTCTTCAACAATATTTTGTGTTTTTCAGTATATAAAACATACACTTCTTTGTTTAATTTGTTCCTAAGCAATTTATAATTTTAAAGTGCTGATACAATTGGATATCTGCAACAAAATAATATAGTTGGACACCTTCTTACACCATACACAAATATTAACTCATAAATGATTATAGACTAAAGGTAATCAAGACAAGAGTTGAAACTATAGGAGCCCTAGAAGAAAATGTAGGAGAAAATCTTCCTGATCTTAGATAAGGCAATCATTTCTTTTATTTGACGCCTAGAGCGCAAGCAACAAAGCAAAAAATAGATAAATTGGACTTCACCATAACTGGAAGTTTTATGCTTCAAAGGAAACCATAAAGAGAAAAAGCAATCCACAGAATTGGAAACCGTATTTACAAACCATATATCTAATAAGACTCTTGTATCCAGAATATATTAAGAACTCTTACAACTCAACAACTTAAAAAATAGTGTTTTTCTCAACAATAAAAAGTTACATTTAGGGGCGTCTGGGTAGCGCAGTCGTTAAGCATCTGCCTTTGGCTCAGGGTGTGATCCCGGCGTTCCGAGATCGAGTCCCACATCGGGCTCCTCCTCTGGGAGCTTGCTTCTTCCTCTCCCACTCCCCTGCTGTGTTCCCTCTCTCGCTGACTGTCTCTCTGTCACGTAAATAAATAAAATCTTTAAAAAAAAAGTTACATTTAAAAATGAGCAAAGTATGACATCAATAACATAAAGTATGGGAAAAGTAAAAGTGTAGAGATTTTGTATGTGATTGGCGTTAAATTATTAGCAGCATAAAATAGATTGCTATAACTAGAAGATGTTTTATGTAAGCCCCATGGTAATCAAAAGGATAATACCTCTTAAAGATATGCAAAAGAAATAGAGAATGAAATCGAAGCATATCACAGCAACAAATAATAGTAGGGAGATTTTAATACCCCATTTTCAATAACAGAACATCCAGACAGGTCAATAAGAAAACAACAGATGTGAACAACACTGTAGACTGAAGGGACCTAACAGATATATCCCAACACTGCACCCAACAGAATCAGAATACACATTCTACTCAAGCATCCATGGAACATTCCCCAAGATAGGTCACATTTTAGGTCACAAAACAACTCATAACAATTTGAGAGTATTGACATCATACCAAGTATGCAACCATCCATCCATATTCATCCAGCTGAGTCTCTTACATTGATACATGAATGAGGAGCTTTCTAGGGTAAGAGAGATGGCCTGGGGAAGACAAAACAGAGGTCTTCTCTGTCCTCCCTGGAGGTCATAAAGTAGGCCATGAGAGATGCCTCACAAATATTTCACAATGCATCTTTCCTCAGCAGGAAGCTTGGAGATAATGTAATCTGTTGAACCCTGACATATGAGAAGAGAGGAAGGTAGTATGTGTGGTTATGGATTGCAAGATAGGTCAGATATGTGAAAACTCCAGGCAGGTGAGCAAGGAAAGGAATAAGGGCATCAAGCGGGAAAAAAGGAGTTTGCAACGTTAATTCAACAAGTGTTTAAATCCTTAGTGGTTTTAAAAACTCCATGAAGATTAGAGTCACCTGGAAACATCTTGAAGCCCAAGGATGTACCAACTCACCATCAAGACTGTGAATCAATGATTAATACATGAATCCTTGGTATTGGTGTGTTTTAAAAGCTCTTATGTGAAATTTAAGTGCAGCCAGGTGTGAGAACCCCTGGGATAGAATACAGAATGTGAATTCTGGGATAGGAGATAAGAAAGGCTGGGGACAGAAATTGAGACCAGATGGGACAGTGGCCTGTATTATAAATAAATTAATCGTTACTTCAGAGGTACATGGGAGCTACTGAAAGCTTTTAAAGTAAAGGAGAGATTTTTCAGTTATTTTCTTCGTAACTAATCAACCAGCTTTACAGACTAATTCAGCGGAAAGAGCTTTGAGAGTGCAGTTCAGATCCCAACTACATCTAAACTTTCTAATGCATGTTATGTAGTTTAAGGTTTTTAAAAATACTTATTTATTTGAGAGAGAGAAAACGTGAGAGTGCAGGAGGGAGGGGCAGAGGGAGAGAGTCCTCAAGCCGACTTCCCACTGAATGCAGAGACTCCCATTGGGCTCGATCCCAGGATCCTGAGATCACGACCTGAGCCGAAACCAAGTCAGACACTTAACCGACTGAGCCACCCAGGTGCCCCGCATTTACATATTTTAACTATGAGAGCAATAATTTCTGTCCCATAGATTTGTCACAAATACTAGAGATAATATATTAAAACTGTCCACACTTAAGTTGTGTGTGAGGACTCTAGTTATCACCCGAAGCCTTCCAGTGATTTTTTTAACACTGAAGAAATCTAGGACCTAGAAAGAAACTTTGAAACTGTAATGTTCTTAGCCAATTCAGTGCAAGAACCTAAATTCTTTCAAGTCTAGAAAATGTTCCTTTAATATTCTAAAGTGAAATTATGCATACTAAATTTTTTATGTAGACACCATTAGAGAAATGTGCAGCAGACTAATTATTCTGAAATAAGATGTTTGTGGGGAAAGTAAATGCAAGTCTATAATTGAAAATAGTGGGAAGCGCTTATGTACATTTCACTGGACTTCTTTTATACGTATTTATCAGCAGAGAGCAAGCAAGACAAACTGCCTATCAGCACAGAAGACTAAAGGTTTTGATATCAACCAGTAAAGTTAATGTTAGACAATGGGTTATGTCATATAGTTTCATGAAGAACATAATGCAGTTACCACTAAAGTTGTGGAAAAGGTAGAGAATGCTATGACTTTGAGACCAAGATGATGAAAATAGGGCAAGTGGGAACTGAGAGCAGGCTCCAGTCTTCCCAATGTCACTGTTCCCCTTAAATAGAAAGTTTCGTAGAACGAGGCACCAAAAGGAAAAACAGAAGTAGAATTCATTTTTAAAATGGTGAAGTCTTAGCATGGTCTTTAGTTTAGTCAATACTAGTATACCATGTCAATTCTCTGGCTTTGTCCTCATGTCTTGGTTATGTAAAGGGTTAGCACTGCCTGAAGCTAGTTAAAGACTGTGAGGAGCTCACTTCTATTTATGCAATTTCTGTGACTCTAAGTTGAATTCAACATAAATATAGTTGACAAACACAGAAATTAGGTAAGTGGTTTTCAGAGGTTGGGGTCAGTGGAAGGAATTGGCAAGATGGTGCAAGGTAATTTTTTAGGATGATGGAAAAATTCTAGAACTTAATTGTGGAGCGGCTTACATAATTGTGTAAGTGTGTCTAATTTATACCTATAAAAGTTGCACCTTTTTTATGTGCGAATTTACTTCAATAAACCTAAAACAATGAAAATCAGTCACACCTTATAATAGGCACATGTCCTATACCTAATTCTGGCAGGGTTAACCTACATTTACTACAGTTAGAAGAGCAATTTTGTTTTAAGCTCAGAACAGTAAAATTAGTAAACTCTAGGCCTTGCTGGGTTTTATTGAATAATGTTACGTGGATATGCTAATCCAGAGTTATGGTCCTTCACAATGTTAAGTATCCCAAGCATTTCTGAATCCTCAGATGGAGAATATGTCACATTTTTAAAAGTGAGTTATGCATAGGGGAAGGGAAGGAAAACCGAATGGGAAGTCATCAGAGAGGGAGAAAAACCATGAGAAACTCTTAACCATGGGAAACAAACAGAGAGTTGGTGGAGGGGAGGTGCATGGGGGGATGGGGTAATTGGGTGATGGGCATTAAGGAGGGCATGTGATGTGATGAGCACTGGGTGTTATATGCAACTGATAAATTGTTGAACACAATCTGAGACTAATGATGTACTATATGTTGGCTAATTGAATTTAAATTAAAAAAAAGAAAGAGGAAAAAAATAAAAGTGGTCCTTTGATGTTAATTAATTCACTCTTGGTGAATTGAATGATTTACCATTGAGTGTAAATTATTTATCAAACACCTGTATTTGCAAATTTTGCTTTGTCGTTTCAAATAACTCAACTATTATAATCTGTAACATAGAACAATAGCATTCGACATATAGTCTTTTATTAAATGTTGTTTTATGCATCTTTTATTAAATATTATTACCTCAAAGGATGTATGAATTTTAAGTGCTGTGTCACGGTATAGAACAAATAAAACTCTGGTTGGTATACTCTGGATTTTTCCTACGGGACGGTTTTGTTAGAGCACACTCTCTACCTGCATTTGGAATGATGGTTACCTGAAGCGTTTACTCAGTTCAGGGTATCTAGACTTTGTATATGCATCTAGAGAGTAACTAGAGGCAAGAGAAGTCTTGGTGGTGACTCAGGAAGGAGCAGGACAGGAGCATTTGAGTTGGATGCTAGGTGAAGGCGAACACAGGTGTCTTTCCTTGGTCTTGGCCAAAATACACTTTTCTTAAGCCATTCTGTTCCCCCTAGACCTTTGAGTTCTATATCCAACTCTTACTCTATAATCTTAGGTTGCACAATTAATATTTGTTGAATGAATTGAAAATATTATTTTGGACAAGCTTCCCAGTTTAGGTACCAACTGCCATTTACAATTATGTCTAGTGAGGTGGCTTTTGCAAGGAACACAAAACTACTTGCAACCATGTACCTTATATGGTGTAATAGCCCTAACACGGAGGAGTTGAAGGGCCGTGACACCAAGAAGACTCTTATAGAAGAGCAAGATGGTTCAGAAAAGCTAATTTCTGAGTGTCCACTTACTGGTTCATAAAGCATTATGGAATGAATAGTGTCTTAGCTGCTGTAACAAAAATACCACAAACTAGGTGTTTTATAAACACTAAACATTTATTTCTCATGGTTCCAGAGGCTGGGAAGTCCAAGATCATGGTGCCAGCAGATTCAGTGCCTGGTGAGATCCAGCTTCCTAGATGGCCATCTTTTCACTGTAACCTCACAAGGCAGAAGGGCAAGCTAGTGCTTGAGGCTCTCTTTTATAAGAGCATGAATCCAAATCATGAAGATTCTGCACTTAGGCCTTTAACTCCCCCAAAGCCCCACCTCTCTGCACCATCATCTTGGGGGTTAAGATTTCAACATTTCAATTTTGGAGGACACAAACATTCAGTGCATAGCAGATGGCAATAATGACTGTATCCTGACACCCTGTTTGTTTGAGAGAGTGCCCAGAATTCTTTTCATTTCTTCCTTGGAGCTTATAAAAGCCATGGTTACTGTGCATGTTGATCTGGGGACTGGTGGAGAAACTTCGGTATCTAACGTCACTATTGGAGAACGTTAAGTTGGGTAAAATTAGGTCAGATTAGCAATAAAACACATTGACACTTTTTTTATTTATTGAAGTTAATTTTTCCATTATGATGGTAAATATGTCTTCATACAAAGAGAAATAAAAAAGATGTAAAAATGCAAAAAAAGGAAACCCTAACTCTATCACCTAGATGCGATCAATTTTAATATTTTGATAAATTATCTTTTATTAAGATTTGCCATTTTTAAAAAATTATGACCATTAGGTATATACACAGATTTCATTTAATTATTTAAATGGTGTTATGAAAATAATAAATGTCACAATGGCTATAATCAAAAAAAGAAAATAGGGGCAACTGGGTGGCACAGCAGTTAAGCGTCTGCCTTCGGCTCAGGGCGTGATCCCGGCGTTATGGGATCAAGCCCCACATCAGGAAGGAAAATAAAAAACTGTGTTCATCCTCTCCCACGCCCCCTGCTTGTGTTCCCTCTCTCGCTGGCTGTCTCTATCTCTGTCAAATAAATAAATAAAATCTTTAAAAAAAAGGAAAATAAAAAACTGTGTTCATGAGGATATAGACTAAGTGTAACCTCATGCATTGCTAGAGAGAACATGAAAAGCCACCTTGGATAACAAGTTCTTAAGTTCAACACACACCTGCCATATGAATCATCCATTCCACTCCTGCTATTCACCCAAGAAAAAACGAAACAAAATCCATGCGTCTATAAATACTTATATACTAATGTTCTTTTAAAAAATATTTTATTTAGGGGCACCTGGATGGCTCAGTCGTTAATCGTCTGCCTTCGGCTCAGGGCGTGATCTCGGTGTTCTGGGATCGAGCCCCCCATCAGGCTCCTCCGCTGGGAGCCTGCTTCTTCCTCTCCCACTCCCCCTGCTTGTGTTCCCTCTCTCGCTGGCTGTCTCTATCTCTGTCAAATAAATAAATAAAATCTTTAAAAAATATATTTTATTTATATATTTGAGAGAGAGAGAGCATGAGAGAGCACACAAGCAGAGCGGAGGGGAAGAGGGAGAAAAAGACAAGCAGACTCCTTGCTGAGCAGGGACCCCCACACAGGTTCGATCTCAGGACCCTGGGGTCATGACCTAAGCCAAAGGCAGACACTCAACCAACTGAGCCACCCAGGTGCCCCACTAATGGTCTTAATAGCACTGTTCATAATAACCAAAAAGTAGAAATAATCCAAGTGCCCATTAACTGGTAAATAAACACAATATGGTTCATCAGTGCAAAATGGAATACCCCATTCATCATGCAGAAATAATGAATTCCTGATAGTTGATTTGAAGTATATGAACTTCTAGATCATTATGCCTAGTGAAAGAAGCAATTACAGAAACTATGTATTACTGCACTCTATCTATGTGAAATGTCCAGAAAAGACAAGGCGATAGGGAAAGAATGCAGATTAGTGTTTGCCTGGCGATGGGACTGGGAAGACAGATTACCTGCAACCAAGTTAGAAGAAGGTTTTCTGGGGTAATGTAAATAACCTAAATTGGATTGTGGTGATGGTTATGCATCTCTGTATTATTTACAAACATTGCTGTGTTATATCTAAGAATGATTTTTTTGCTAAGTAAATATCTCTATGAATCAATTTTAAAAGTAATAGAATAGCAAGTTCTCTATTAAAATTGCCTTTTCATTACCAAAATGGCAGGTTTTAAATATTGTGAAACTCCCCATCTCACTTTCATGTTGCTGAAGAATGGAGACAATGTCTAATGAGGTTTTAATAAGAGCTACTTTAGAGAACATGTGGGTCACAACTGTCATGAGCACGTTATGAAGGTGCACACACGAGTTGTGTCTTTCCACAATGTCAGCATATATGACTTATATACATATGGAATACACATATTGTATTGGACTAATTGGAATTCCAATTATTATTATTCTTAATGCTAACCAAGTGGCATTTACAATTTTGAGTGATGTGAAGACTTTGGTAATCATCACCAAAACACAAAACTACTTTGTAACATGTGCCGTGTAGAGTTTGTTGTAATAAGTCTACGCTGGTGTCAGAGGAACTAAGCAGCATTAGATGTTTGCAAAGGAATAAGCAGGTTGAGAACAGCGAGACTGATATGCTCATATAGTAGCTGAGAAAGCGCTGTGGGATGGATAGCGATCACGGCTGTGCGAGCTGAAGGGCACCCAGAGAGCTTTCTATTCCTCCCTGGATCTTAATAAAGCCCAGCCTAACTCGAAATGTCCACCTGGGAAATGGAGGAAACACTTTGGTATATATCACTGGGAATGTTAAGATAGGTAAAATTAGATTATTTAGCATTGAAAGCCTTTAGATATTTTGTTGCTTTATTAAGGATTATTTTTTCCCCTTATGATAGTAAATACATGTTTCTTATTAAGATAAAGAATCAGAAAGTTGGAAAAGTAAACATATATAATTCCATCACCAAGAAGCAACAACTTTAATATTTGGCATATTATCTTCTATTAATTTTTGTTTATATTTTCTTAATTAAAGCCATAGTGTGTATATATATAAATTTAATATCTTGAATTAAGTGTTTTTAACTGCTACAAAAAAAATAAACCCACTCACTATAATGGCTATAATTGAAATTCTCAACAAGAGTTTCTGATTCTTGATTCATTAGTTGTGTATAACACCAAGTGCTCATCACATCACGTGGCCTCCTTAATGCCCAACCCCCAGCTACCCCATCCCCCACTCACCTCCCTTTCCCCAAACCTCAGTTTGTTTCCCAGAGTCCAGAGTCTCTCATGGTTTGTCTCCCTCTCTGATTTCTTCCCATTCAGTTTTCCCTCCCTTCCCCTATGATCCTCTGTATATTCCTTATATTTTACATACGAGTGAAACCATATGATAATTGTCTTTCTCTGATTGACATCAAAAACTAATGATGTATTATATGTTGGTGAATTGGATTTAAATTAAAAAAATAAAAGCTAACTATAAAAAAAAGAGTTTCTGATTCTTTGGGAAAGAGATCTCAGATATCTCTTCTTTTTATAAATACCTAAGTAATATAACATTTGGAAATTAACTTTTAGTTCCAAATTTTTTTCCTTATACTTACCAAAAGTATGCATTTGTGTTAACCCACTATTCAGGCAAAGACATAAAGGGCACTTTAATAAAAATAATATCACTTAACATTTTATTAAGCAAAATATTAGGAGTTTGATTACATTAGGTTATATGTTATCAAACATACAATTAATATATAACTTTTTTCAAGCTATCATTGGAGAACTGATCATAAGAAATAAAAACCCTGAAATCCTAGGATCTTAGAATTGGAAAGAACCTTGAATGTCCAGTTTTCCGTCTTGTGTCCAATAGGAGGATTCGTCTGGGGTTTTCTAGGAATTTAAGACCCTGATTTAAAAAACTCTAATTGGCTGTAGAATCCACTGCAAAATGGGATTACAATAAGATCCCTACAAAAATAGAACTCCATCAAACGTCAGCATTCACCAAAATGAGACAATTTAAACTTGTTACCACTTTCTCTGTAGAAAGAAAGAGAAAGAAAAAAGAAATTATTAAAAGAACACATTACACTCTTGAGAAATTCACAAAGTGCTTCTTCATGAAGAAGTCTGGAATGTGGACTCCGGAGAGATACTGTGCTTCACTTCTAGAAACTTCTGGCCCTACCTGCTCCCAGGCCTTCAGGTCTTTGCTATGAGGATTTTTTTTTTTTTTAAAGAGAGAGAGCAAAAGAGTGTACACAGGTGGGGCGGGGCGGGGGTGAGGGGAGTCAGAGGGAGAGGGAGAGAGAGAATCCCAAGCAGGCTCCATGCCCAGCACGGAGCCCAATGCGGGGCTCAGTCTCATACACCCTGAGATCATATACCCTGAGATCAAGACGTGAGCTGAAATCAAGAGTCGGAGGCTTAACTGACTGAGCGATCTAGACACCGCTGATCTGAGGATACTGACCCTTCCTACTTGCTCAGCCCTGCCCTCAGGCTTGGAACCTGCGTTTGCCTGAGAAAGGAAAGGATTAGGGATTGTGAGAATGGTTATTGAGAAACAGATGACCATTGGGATTGTAAAGGCAAAGATTTTAGGAGGGGAAATATCTATGAGAAAAAAACGTAGACAAGGCAGGAAAGCCTGACAGAGCCGTTAGACCACAAATTCCTTCAGGGTAAAGGAGAAAGGGAAGGAAGTTTCCGGTGGAAGTATACTAGAATGCCCTGCAGTCTGAGGAAGGTTTGAAAGGTTCTCAGGAAGTTCAGGTGCAAACCTGGCCATCAGAGGAGTTTCTTTCCAGCATGGGTAGGCTCATTTGATGGATTTTAGAGTATAGCAGAGATCTACTGAATAGCATCAGAGCTTTGGAATTACGTCATATTGGTTGCGCATCTGTCATTAGTAATTCATAGTCAGTTAAATTAATTGATTTAAATATTTGCAGAATGTCCAGCATGATTATGGTCTGAGAGCTCAAACATGAAACTTTTAGAAATAAGAATTTCAAGGAAAGACACAAGTGTGTTTCTTTGACTTTTACAGAAATATTAGTAATTTTCTGTGTATTCTGTGTTCAGAGAATCAGCAACATAGACACATGAAGATTTTGTAACCGGCATTTCATTACTTAGAAAGCACACGTTTACTACTGTGGTCTTACATCATGGCAAGGCAGAAAGCACATTTATTCCCGTAAGTTTTGCCATTGGTTGCACAGACTGGATAATATTCTCTGGTGCAAATTTGTGCTGGATTATTATACTCTTCACATTTTGACTGTAAAACCGAAAGACAACATAAGTTTATTGGATAATGAACATTTGAATAAAATTCATTTTTATATGAAACATTATACATATACAACAGGGTAAATATAATCAATATATGGGTACAAAGACAAATATCTGTGTACATACAACCCAGTAGGAAGTTTTAAAAATTACCATTTCTTTAAGATATATATACCCTCTTCTAAGAAAAAGGCCAAGTAATTGGCATAAGTATTTTTATTATGTAGCAAATCCATACCCACACTCAAAATCTTCCCCAGCAGATCATGTCTCCTCCAACCCCCTTTACCAGAGGAAATCACCAAACTGAATTTTCTGTTGATTATTTCCTGCATTTCTCTGTAATTTCACTGCATATCAATAAATATATTCACTAAATGTCAATATTTATACATTACAAATTTATACATGTATTCATATATATGTTTAGGGTATCTTAGTAGTGTATACAAAGAAAACAATACTATATATACTCTTATATGACTTGCTTTTTACACTCCTGTGATCTTATATATATGCTTACATTTAGAGCTATAGTTCATTTATTTTCATTTCTATGTAACATTCTACTATGTGAATATATGGAAGTCATTCTTTTTTAATAATTTTTATTTTGTTATATTAGTCACCATACAGTATATCCTTAGTTTTTTTTTCTTATTTTGTTATGTTAGTCACCATACAGTACATCCCTAGTTTTTGGTGTAAAGTTCCATGATTCATTACTTGCATATAATACCCAGTGCACCATGCAATGCGTGCCCTCTTTAATAGGCTGGTGATGGGTTTTATGGAAGTCATTATTTTTTAACATTAAACTGATCATTTGGTTGTTCATTTTTTTAATTTGTTTTATGAGGATGAATAATTCTACTCCAACATGCTTTTCTCTTTCTCAGATTCTTTTTTTTTTAAAGATTATATTTATTTATTTGACAGAGATAGAGTGAGAGAGCACAAGGAGGGGGATCAGCAAGAGGCAGAGGGAGAAGCAGGCTCCCCGCTGAGCAGGGAGCCTAATGTGGGACTTAATCCCAGGACCCTAGGATCATGACCTGAGCCAAAGGCAGTTGCTTAACTGACTGAGCCACCCAAGCGCCCTCTTTCTCGGATTCTTGTGCCAACAGCATCTTATTGCCAAGGGATAGAATCCTGAGGTAGCAGGATATGCGTTTTATCATCTTATATAATAAGGTAGGTAATGGCAAATGGTTTTGGATTGCTGGTTAGATTCTCTTTCTTGAATTTGGTATAATAAAAATATTTTTTTTTTTTTACTTTTTGAAACCTCATTCTGTTGTATATTTGATAAATTGTTAAATTTTTCAATAAAATAAGGTTAAAATTTTATCTTTTCTTTACTTCGAAATCAATCAGTAATAACTTACTGAAACCTTGTTCTTGGATGATTTTACAAAGCCATTTTCTGCAACCAAAGCAGAGGAAAAAAAAGTTAAAAACAAACAGACAAACAAAATGGACTCTGGTAAGAAGTATCCATATCTATTTGCACCAGAAATTGATGTAAATTGCCTACTCATTGCACCTAATAAATGAGAATTTGTGTCACTAGTTAAAAAGAACTTATGAGACAAATCATTTAAAAATTTAATTTCCAAAATAATCTAGCTTTGTGCAAAACCAGTGTGCATGCTATTTTTTAATAACCCCTCATACTCTGCTTGAAGATTTTTTTTTTTAAGATTTTATTTATTTATTTGACAGAGAGAGACAGTCAGCGAGAGAGCGAACACAACCAGGGGGAGTGGGAGAGGAAGAAGCAGGCTCCCAGTGGAGCAGGGAGCCCGATGCTGGGCTGGATCCCAGGACTCTGGGATCACGCCCTGAGCCAAAGGCAGACGCTTAATGACTGAGCCTCCCAGGCGCCCCAAAGATAGTATTTTTTATATCAATTTTTAAAGGAGCTATTCTAGTATCAAGGAAGAAAATGCTTTGCATGCATTTACTTAAGTAGGAAAAATTAATCAGTACTTTGCCCTATTTTGGGGGTTCCAACTGATACCTCACAACTACCTTATTCTGAAATTCATGGACAACTTTGAGCTTCATAGGTAGATAAGTTGTCAGAAAAAAAGAATCAGTAAGTTCTCCTCTACACAAAGCCTTAACTTAGTAGGCTCAGAGCCGGCAAACAACAAATCAGATTGGCAAGGAATGTCAGACCTAGAAGATATCATTCTTCCTACATTTTGCGCTTAGCAATCATGAAATTTGGGCCCAAAAAGGAAAAAGAATTTAGCTGAAGTTCTTGAGTTACAGATGAACAAAGACCTAAAAACTACTGCCTATTGTAATCTACCATTCCATTGCAACTTCTCTAATGTGGAAAATGAGAATAATGAAAGTAATTTAAGGCATTTGGATCATGTGCCTGTTTCATTTTACTGGTTTATGAATTTCAAACTCCATAAAATCAGTTTCTCTTTTCCAAAACTATAATAGCTGCTTCTTGCATTTTTTTCTAGGATATGTAGCGTTTCACCCAGGAATAAAAATTTACTCACCAGAATAACAAGGGAATAAGAAGGCAATGATGAAAAAAACTTTGAGTCTTGATGACAAAAGGGGCATTTTATCAAGTCTGTAGAAGAAATCTTTAAGAACATTTATGACATTGATGCATGCTAAATTGGATACCTGAAAAGAATCCAGAACCCAGTTTTCAAATGTTTCTTACTTCTAAAGGAATTGCTCCAACCTCCTAGATGACTATTCCCTTTTATCTTCCTATGATTCAGTAAAACATAGTCTCATCACTTGGAAGCCCCCCACCCCCAAAAGATATACAAGAGAGCCCCCCAAAATAACTATTAACAAAATGGAAGGACTGATTATTCTCCCAACTTGTAGTCACCCCAGAAAAAGCCTGGCTGCGTTTTTAAAAACTACATATTTGAATCTCAGTTATTTTCCTCAGGCAATAGGAACAGATGATCTCTGGAAAGACAGACCTGGAGCAATCCTCACAGCAGGGCTACACACCAGGGCCACCTCCCTAGATCCCCCACTGGACCCACCTGACACAGAGAGATAATAGGGAGTGGTGTCAGCCACTCTGGAGACTATGGCTGCCTTGTTCACATTTCCTCCTCAGCCATCTCCTTCCAGCTAAGTCTTTTTTATTTGTCTGCTGGTGAAGAGATAGGGTAATATTGACCGCCCAGGGCAGATAAGACACAGAGATATTCTTATCCTTCCTTGGGGCTCTAAAGTAAGTCACAGTATTTCTCAATAGATCTTCCTCAGCAGGAGGTTTGAGGACAACTTGATCTAACAAAGAAGAGGTATGCGGAAGCATCATAGATTCTAAGATAAAGAAGATATGTGAAAGCTTTCCAAGCAAGTGAGTGAAAAAGAACAAGAGTATCAAGCCGGAAAAAGAAGAGTTTGGGAATGATAAGTAGATAATTAATGACGTAAGCATTTAATATTTTTTTAAAACTACAGGCATATTAGAATTATATGGGAAACTTCAAGAGTATGAATACCCTGTCCTGCAGTCAAAATTGTGAATTGATTGTTAGTAGATGAGTCCTGGGCATGAGTACATTGTAAAAGCTCCCGGATGAGTCTCAAGGGCAGCCAGGTTTAGGGAAGCTCGTTAAGAGGATAGGATGCAAATATATTTTTTAACTGAGATATAACTGACATACAACATTGTGTAAATTTAAGGTGAGCAACATGTTGATTTCGTACATTAACATATTGTAGTACGATTACCAATGCAGTCTTAGCTAACACCTCCATCATATCACGTAAATATCTTTCTCTTTCTTCTTCTTCTTCTTCTTCTTCCAGTGAGACAGTTAAAATCTAGTCGCCTAGCAGCTTTAAAGTTTATAAAACAGTATTTTTTACTATAATAACTATCCTCTGTGTTAGGTCTCCAGAACTCATTTTTTTAGAGCAGGAGAGAGAAATCTGGGGAATGAAGTTGAAACAAGATGGGACACTGCCTTAAATTATATGGTAAAAATTTGTTTTTTCCATGACAGATATTTGAGAGACACTGGAGGCTTTTAAAGAAAAGGGAGAGGGGTGCCTGGTTGGCTCTGTTGGTTGAGCCTCCAACGCTTGGTTTTGGCTCAGATTGTGATCTCAGGGTCCTGGAATTGAGCCAGGTGTCAGGCTCCCTGCTCAGCTGGCAGTCTGCTTGTCTCCCTCTCCCTCTGCCCCTCCCCTTGCTCATTCTCCCTCTCTCTCTATCAAATAAATAAATCTTTAAAAAGAAAAAAAAGAAAAGAAAAAGGAGAGATTTATTCATTATTATTTTCTCCTTTATTAACTAATCTTCAGTCTGACTCAGTGGAAAGAGCCCTGGCAGTTGAAAAACCTGAGTACAAATCGCATCTATCACTGAGTAACCTCGACTCAATAGTCAATCATAAAGTTTGAATCCACAGTTTTCTTTATATGCGAAGTGTAGTATCTATCTTATATTGTGATGAATAGAGATAAAACATTTAAACTATCTGAAGTTAAGTTGTGTGTTTGTAGGCATTTGCTACCTTAATCCTATCTGCTATATTTTAGCAGTGAGGAAGCCCAGGATTTAGAAGGAAACTTTGAGACTAGTAATGTTTTATGCCAATTTAATTGAAGAACCCACATCTCACAAGTAGAGAAAATACTCCTTTTTTATAGTAAACTGAATATTATGCTTACGCTAGCTCTTTGAATTATTTACAAAGACACCATCAAAAATGGCTTTGGCAGACCAAGCCTTCTGGTGCAGGGTATTTCAAGAAAAAGCAAACAGGCCTAGAACTGAAGCTGCAGGAAAGATGTTTATACTCCATATTTTGAACTTCCCTTCTTCTATGTATTTATCAGCAGGGATTAGGACCAGGAATTTTCAGCAGAAATCTTACAGGACAGAAGACAGCAGATGACAAATTTAAGGTGTGAAAGAAAAAACCTGCCAAGTGAGAATTCTATATCTGGCAAAATTGTTCTTCAAAAATGAGGGAGGAAATTATGACATTCTCAGAGAAACAAAAGATGAAGGTGTTCATTACCTTTAGAGTTATCCTACAAAAAATTATGATAAAGAGAGACTTTCAATTTGAAGTGAAAGGCCAATAGACACTAACTCAAATGATATGAAAATGTTCTCTAGTAAATGTAAATGCATGAACAATTATAAAACCCCATATTATTTTAATTTTGGTCCATAAATCCACTTTCCATTCTTTTATAGAATTTAAAAGACTAGAGCATAAAAATTAACTTAAAGTTATGTTTGTTGATAGGCAATATAAAAAGATGGAATTCGTGACGTCAATAAAATAAAGTGAGGGGACAGAGCTGCAATGGAGTAAACTTTATGCAATTGAAGTTAAGTTGTTATCCATTTAAAATAGATTGTTATAACAATAGTATATTTAAGTATGTTAAATAACTGGAATTAAAATAAAAACTTTAAAAAACCAATAGTATATTTTTGTTATAACTGTAGTATGTCATATGTAATTTTCATGGTAACTACAGTGAAAATTTCTATAGAATATACATAGAAAATAAGAAAGGAATTAAAATATGTTACTACAAAAAATCAACTAAACACAAAGGAAGGCAGTAAGGAAGGAAATGAGGAACAAAAGAGCTATAAGATACAGAAAAAACAAATTAAAAATGACAATAATAATTTCTTTATTGTTAGTAGCTACTTTAAATGTGAACAAATTAAACTCCCCAATCAAAAGACATAAATTGGAATATCTGGGAGAGATGGCAGAATAGGAGGACCTTAAACTCACCTCATCCCACAGATACAACTAGATAACACTCACATCAGTGCAAATAACCCAGAAAGCAACCCAAAGATTGGCAGAACAAACTGCACAACTAAATGTAGATAAGAGGCCACACTGAAGAGGGTGGGAAGGGCAGAGACGGGGTGGGGATTTAAAACCTGAGCTCTGGCCACAGGAGGGAGCTGGGAGTGTGAAGAGGGGAAAGAAACAGACTATCACACCAGGGTGCCTGCATGGCGAAGATGAATCCCCATACCACTTGGCTTTGGAAATCAGAGGCACTGAATTTTGTGAGTTTTTACAACCAGTAAAAATCAGCTGCACTCAGCTGTGGAAGAGCTCAGCTCTGGCACACTTTGTGGAGCAGCCCTGGTTAGCCCTGGTCTCCACAGCAGCTACATACCCTGTGAAAGAGGACCAGTTCCAGCTTTTTAAACGTGCATGCCCCAACCACTACTTTCAAGAGCAGGATAAGTTGCTGACTTTCCTAAGACACAGAGACAGACACAGAGAATTAGGGAAACTGAGGAGACAGAGGAATATGTCCCAAATGAAAAAATAGGACAAAATCATAAGTGAAACTGAGATAAGTAATATGCCCAATAGAGAATTTAAATAATTTAATGATCATAAAGTCACTCACTGGACTTGAGAAAAGAAGAGAGGACATCAGTGAGACCCTTACACAGAGATAAAAGGAACCAGTCAGAGATGAAGAACACAATAAATGAATGAATAAAAATAGCTGATAGAATAAATAGCAGGCTAAAGGAACCAGAGGAATGAATTAAGGACCTGGAAGACAGAGTAATGGAAAGTAATCAAGCTGAGAAAGTGAGGGAAAAAAGGAATTATGCAAAATGAGAAGAGACTTAGAGAATTCAGTGACTCTATCAAGCATAATAACATTCTCATTATAGGGATCCCAGAAGAAGAGAGAAAAGGTGGCAGAAAAACTACTGAAGAAATAATAGCTGAAGATTTTCCTAATCTAGGGACGGAAACAGATATCCAGATCCAGGAGGCACAGAGCTTCCCCAACAAAATCAACCCCAGGAGGTCCACACCAAGACACATAGTAACTAAAACGGCAAAAAGTAGTGTAAAGGAAGCAAAATTTAAAGTAGTAAGAGAAAGAAGTCAATACAAGGGAAACCCTAAAACTATCAGCACATTTTTCAGAAGAAACTTTGCAGCCCAGAAAGGAGTGGCATGATATATTCAAAGTGTTAAAAGGAAAAAATCTGCACCCAAGAATAGTCTATCCAGCAAGGCTATCATTCAGAATAGGAAAGATAGAGTTTCTCAGACAAACAAAAACTAAAGGAGTTCATGACCATTAAATCAGCCCTGTAAGAAATATTAAAAGGGACTCTTTGAGTGAAAAGGAAAAATCATAAGTGAGAATACGAAAAGCAAGAAACACAAAAGCAGTAAAAATAAGTATATCTGTAAAAATCAGTCAAGGGAGTCACAAAATAAAACTATGTAAAATATGACACCTTATTCTTAAAACATGGTGGCGGTGTGGGGGAGGGGGAGCAGTAAAAAATGGGTTCAAACTTAAGCGACGATCAACTTCATATAGACTGCTACAGGCATAAGATGATATTTACAAACCTAATAGTAACCACAAATCAAAAACCAATAATAAATAGGCAAAGAATAAAGAGAAAGGAATCCAACTATATCACTAAGGAAATCCAGCAACCCATGAAAGAGAGCAAGAGAGAAAAGGATCAGAGAAAAACTACAAAAACAGCCAAAAACAAGTAGCAAAATGGCAATGAATACATATCTATCAATAATTACTTTGAATGTAAATAGATTTAACGCTCTAATAAAAAGACATAGGGTGACAAAGTGGGTAAAAAAAAATAAGACCCATCTAATTGCTGCCTAAAAAAGACTCATTTTGGACCTGAAGTCACCTGCAGATTGAAAGTAAGGGGATGGAGAAACATTTATCATTCAAATGCATGTCAAAGAAAGCCAGTGTAACAATATTTATATCAGACAAAACTGACTTTAAAACAAAAGACAAAGAAGGACTCTAGATAATAATAAAGGAGGGCAATCCAACAAGAAGATATAACAATTATAAATATTTATGCACCCAAACACATAAAACAGTAACAAACATAAAGGAACTAATCAATACAAATATTATATTATATATATATATTATATAATATAATAATAGTAGGGGACTTTAACACCCCATTTACATCAACAGATCACCTAAGCAAAAAAATCAACAAGGAAACAGTGACTTTGAATGACACACTGGAACAGATGGATTTAACAGACATATTCAGAACATTTCATCCTAAAACAACAGAATACACATTCTTTTCAAGTGCACACATAAAATATTCTCCAGAATAGATCGTGTTAGACCACAAAAAAAGTCTCAACAAATTCAAAAAGATTGAAGTCATATCTCACAACTTTTCTGACTACAATTCTGGAAATCAACCATAAGAAAAAATCTGGAAAGACCCCAAATTCATGGAACTTAAATTACATGCTACTAAAAAATGAATAGGTCAACCAAGAAATCAGAAAAGAAATTTAAAAAAATATATGGAAACAAATGAAAATGAAAACACAATGATCCAAAATCTTTGGGATGCAGTAAAAGCAATTCTAAGAGGGAAGTATATAATAACACTGGCCTACGTCAAGAAGCAAGAAAAATCTTAAATACATAACCTAACCTTATACCTAAAGGAGCTAGAAAAAGAAAAACAAACAAAACCCAAAGCAGCAGAAGGGAGAAAATAATAAGGATAAGAGAAGAAATAAATGATATAGAAACTAAAAAACAAAGAAACAAACAAAAAATAATAGAACAGATCAATGAAACCAGGAGTTGGTTTTTTGAAAAGATCAACAAAACTGATATCCTCTAGCTAGACTCACCCAAAAAATAAAAAGAGAGAGGACTCAAATAAACAAAATCAACAAATGAAAGAGAAGAAAGGTTAACCAAACCACAGAAATATAAACAATTGTAAGAGAATATTATAAAAACTAATATGCAAAGAAATTGAACTACCTAGAGGAAATAGATAAATTCCTAACAATATATAACCTACCAAAACTAAAACAGGAAAAAATAGAAAATTTGAACAGACTGATAACCAGCAATGAAATTGAATCAGTAATCAAAAAACTCCCAACAAACAAAAGTCCAGGACTACATGGCTTCACAGGCGAATTCTACCAAAGATTTAATGAAAAGTTAACATCTATTCTTCTCAAACTATTCCAGAAAATAGAAGAGAAAAAGAAAACCTTTCAAATTCATTCTGTGAGGCCAGAATTACCTTGATATCAAAACCAGATAAAGATACCACAAAAAAAGAGAAAACCCAATATCTCTGATGAACACAGATGCAAAAATCCTCAACAAAATACCAACAATCAAATCCAACAATACATTAAAAAATATCGTTTACCATGATCAAGTGGGATTTACTTCTGGGATGTAAGGGTTGTTCAATATTTGCAAATCAATCAATATGACACATCACATCAATAAGAGAAAGCATAAAAACCACATAATCATTTCAGTAAATGCAGAAAAAACATTTGACAAAGTGCAACACCAATTCACCCATTTTTTCATCAAAAATCCTCAACAAAGTAGGTTTAGAGAGACCATATCTCAACATAATAAAGACCTTATATGAAAAACCCACAGCCAACATTATACTCAATGAGGAAAAACTGAGAACTTTTTCCCTAAGTCAGGAATAAGACAAGAATGTTCACTATCACCACTTTTATATAACATAGTACTGGAAGTCCTAGCCACAGCCATCAGACAACAAAAAGAAATAAAAAGGCAGTAAAAAGAAGTAAAACTTTCACTATTTCACTATTTGCCGAAGACATGATATTATAGACGCCACCAAAAAAACTACTAGAACTGATTAATGAATTCAGTCAAGTCACAGAATACAAAATCAATGTACAGAAATGTGTTGCATTTCTGGATACTGATTAATGAAGCAGCAGAAAGAGAAATTAAGAAAACAATCCCATTTATAATTGCACCAAAAATAATAAAATACTTAGTAATAAACTTAACCAAGGAGGTGAAAAACCTGTACTCTGAAAACTACAAAACACGATGAAAGAAACTGAAGAGGACACAAAGAAATGGAAAGACATTGTATGCTCATGGATTGGAAGGAAACACATTAGTAAAATGTCCATACTACCCAAAGCAATCTACACACAATTAATGCAACCCTTATAAAAATGCCAACACCATTTTTCACAGAGATAGAACAAACAATCTTAAAATTGATATGGAACCACGAAAGACCCTGAATTGCCAAAGCAACCTTGAGAAAGAAAAACAAATCTGGAGGTATAACAATTCCAGGCTTCAAGGTATATTACACAGCTGTAGTGATCAAAACATTATGGTACTTGTACAAAGGCAGACATAGATCAATAGAATGTAATAGAAAACCCAGGAACAAACCCATAATTATACAATCAATTAAACTTCTACAAAGGAGGAATATGCAATGGGAAAAGGACAGTGTCTTCAACAAATGGTGCTGGGAAAATGGTACAGCTACATGAAAAAGAACAAGCTGGACCACTTTCCTACACCATATACAAAAATAAACTCAAAATGGATTAAAGATCTAAATGTGAGACCTGAAACCATAAAAATCCTTGAGGAGAGCACAGGCAGTAATTTCTCTGACATTGGCCATAGCAACATTCTTCTAGATATGTTTCCTGAGGTAAGGGAAATAAAAGCAAAAATAAACTATTGGGACTACATCAAAATAAAAAGCTTCTGCACAGCAATGGAAACAATCAACGAAATTAAAAGGCAACCTACTGAATGGGAGAAGATGTTTGCAAATGACATATTCAATAAAAGGTTAGTATTCAAAATATATAAAGAACTTTTACAAATCAACAACCAAAAAACCAAACAATCGAGTTAAAAAAAAATGAACAGACATTTCTCCAAAGAAGGCATCCAGATGGCCAACAGACACATGAAAAGATGCTCAACATCTCTCATTCAGGGAAATAGATTTTTGGGCTATATCAAATTGCAAATCAGGCTATATCAAAATGCAAAAAAAAATCTGTACGTCAAAGGACACAACTAACACTGAAAATGAAACCCACAGAATGAAAGAAAATATTTGAAAATCATATCTAATAAGGATTTAAGATCCATAATATACAAAGAACTCCTACAACTAAATAATAAAAGAAATCTGACTGTAAAATGAGCAAAAGATTTGAACAGACATTTCTCCAAAGAAGATATATAAATGACAAACAGGTCTATAAAAAGATGCTCACTATCACTAAGCATTTGGGAAATGAAAAAAAAATAATTTTACCTCCTATACCTCATGCCTACTAAGATCACTATTATAAAAAAAAAAACTCAGAAAATTATAATTGTTGGTAAGGATGCAGAGAAATTGGAATCCTTGGGCTTTGTTGGTGGGAATACAAAATAGTATAGTCACCTGTAGGACACAATACTATGGTTTCTCAAAAAATTAAAAATAGAATTACCATGTGGTCTGGCAATTCCACCTCAAAGTATATTTCCAAAAATGTTAAAATGAGGATCTTGAAGAAATATTTGCACACTCATTTATAGCAGCACTATTCTTTTTTTATCATATATTAACATTTTATTTTTTTATTTTTTATTTTTTTAATGTTTTTTATTATATTATGTTAGTCACCATACAGTACATCTCTGGTTTCTGATGTAAAGTTCGATGATTCATTAGTTGCGTATAACACCCAGTGCACCATGCAATACATGCCCTCCTTAATACCCATCACCGGTCTATCCCAATCCCCCCACCCGCCTCCCCTCTGAAGCCCTCAGTTTGTTTCTCATAGTCCATAGTCTCTCATGTTTCATTCCCCCTTCTGATTACCCCCTTTTCTTTATCCCTTTCTTCCCCTACCGATCATCCTAGTTCTTATGTTCCATAGATGAGAGAAATCATATGATAATTGTCTTTCTCTGCTTGACTTATTTCACTTAGCATTATCTCCTCCAGTGCCGTCCATATTGCAGCAAATGTGGAGAACTCGTTTTCTGATAGCTGAGTAATATTCCATTGTATATATGGACCACAACTTCTTAATCCAGTCATCTGTTGAAGGGCATCTTGGCTTCTTCCATGATTTAGCTATTGTGGACAAAGCTGCTATGAACATTGGGGTGCATATGGCCCTTCTCTTCACTACGTCTGTATCTTTGGGGTAAATACTCAGCAGTGCAATTGCTGGATCATAGGGTAGCTCGATTTTTAACTTTCTAAAGGACCTCCACACTGTTTTCCAGAGTGGTTGTACCAACTTGCATTCTCACCAACAATGTAGGAGGGATCCCCTTTCTCCACATCCTCTCCAACAATTGTGGTTTCTTGCCTTGTCAAANACCCAGTAGTGCAATGGCTGGGTCATAGGGTAGTTCAATTTTTAACTTTTTAAGGGACCTCCACACTGTTTTCCAGAGTGGCTGTACCAACTTGCATTCCCACCAACAATGTAGGAGGGATCCCCTTTCTCCACATCCTCTCCAACAATTGTTGTTTCTTGCCTTGTCTATCTTTGCCATTCTAACTGGCGTAAGGTGGTATCTCAGTGTGGTTTTGATTTGAATTTCCCTGATGGCTAATGATTTTGAACATTTTTTCATGTGTCTGTTAGCCATTTGTACGTCTTCATTGGAAAAGTTTCTGTTCATATCTTCTGCCCATTTTATGATTTATTTGTTTCTCACGTATTGAGTTTAAGAAGTTCTTTGTTTGTAGATCTTGGATACCAGTCCTTTATCTGTGGTGTCCTTTGCAAATATATTCTCCCATTCCGTGGGCTGTCTCTNGGTCCCCTGAGTTGAGCTGGATAGGTACCAGACCAGCAGGAATATCCACGGAATCAGCCTGAGACGCAGGAAGATACATCTGGATCTCTACAAATGAACATCTCCAGCGCTGAGTATCGAGGTACGAAGCGGGGAGCCGTGAAACCGCGCACAGATATCGGAAGCTAAACAGAAGGGGGAGGGAGCCGCCGTGTCAGGGCGCCGGGAAGCGGTAGCCACCTGCATGGGGGAGCGGACAGACCGCGGACCCGCACGCTTGAGACAGCAGACTGAGAACGGGAGCTCCGGGAGCGCACGA
>NC_048220.1:107683753-107684725 GCF_002007445.2 Ailuropoda melanoleuca | reverse complement strand
GGACCGTGGACCCGCACTCTGGAAACAGCAGACTGAGTCTGTGAGCCGGGAGCGTGCGCCACCAAGCATCTCATGGAGCTCCGGAGCTCCGGTGTGATCACTGGATCGAGGCTGAGACCGGGAGCTCCGGGAGCGTGCGCGGGGCGGCTGGCAGCTGGCGGCTGGCGGCTGGAAGGCCACCTGCATGGGGGAGCAGGCGGACTCGTGGTCAGCACCCGCGAGACGCCAGACTGAGACGGGGAGCTCCGGGAGCCCAGGCGGGGCGGCTGGCGGCTGGCGGGGTTGGAAACACAAAGGACAGAGACGTGCCGGCCCTGGAAGTGAGGGCTGGGACGCCGGGTGTGGGGCGCACAGCCCGGGATGCTGCAGGGTTGAGCAGCACCAACAGAAACAGAGTTAAAGTGGCCAGAACATCAGTGGAGAACGATCCGCGATCCCTCTGTTCTGAGACAGAGGCTGAATTTCAGCCGCTGCTGCTCTCTCAGAAGAGGCATAGCAAACCGCCAGGGAAAGCCGCCAGAGAACAAAAGCCCGGAAATACCGGCTCACAGGGTGCCCATCCCCATCCCCCCTCGCAAGGGACACAGAGACTCTACCCAAACAGGGTTTTCTGAGTACCTGCAGGCAGGCCCCTCCCCCAGAAGGCAGGCTGAAAAATCAAGAAGCCCACAACCCGGAGCGCCTGAGTGGCGCAGTCACCAAGCACCTGTCTTCGGATTAGGGTGTGATCACAACGCTCCGTAANACAACGTTCCGGAAAGGAGTCCCTCATCGGGCTTCTCCACCGGGAGCCTGCTTCTTCCTCTCCCACTCCTCTGCTTGGGTTCCCTTTCTTGCTGACTGTCTGTCTCTCTCTCTCAAATAAATAAATAAAATCTTTAAGGAAGAAGCCCACATCCAGAAGATCTCTATAAAACAAGGGCGCATGGCCTGGGTCCCAGTCAACAACTTGGGCTCTGGACAACCCCGCAA